>NW_027331242.1:0-26945 GCF_022965805.1 Primulina eburnea
GTGGATAGTGCCGCGCGGTCCTACCTCTGGGTCACTGCATCCACTGCAAGAACAGACGTGGACCTAAAATGTCCCGGATCACCGAAGCCCTCCGGACCCGTCGGCCACTGTGTACTCTCGGTGTCCATGCGTCCACAAGACAAGACAGGGCTGAGCGGCCCCACAAGATATATAGCTTATCTCGAAAGAGATACAGCTCAACAGTAAAGGCTATCTCGAAGGAGATACGGCTCAACATGAAATGCAACGTGCAGTAATAAACGTGACATAATAGCATGCATCATATGACATATATCAATGCACCACATAATCATGCAACACATATAAGAATGTATACTCAACCAGGATATCTCGGATAGTACTTTCGTACCTCTATCACAGCAATCCTAATCCACTGGAATAACCAGACAATAGGTCTAGTCCAAGCCTTCGTCCGTCGCTAGCCCACTGATGCCGCTAGCTCCCAACTAGAGCACAGCTCCGCTACAAGACCAGCAGCTCCCCGCTAGTGCCCGAACCTCGGAAAAAGACTAGAATCTCACAGAAACGACTGAAATGCTATGGAACTCTCTGAATTGGCGAGTCACAAATGAAGCCTCGCGCCTCTATTTATAGCTAATGTTCGGACGATCCGAACCATTTCGGAAGCTCCGATCCGGCACACTTCGGACGGTCCGAACTCTGATCGGACGATCCGATCCTTGCATGACTTCCACGAGTACAGCCACCTGTCTCGGACGATCCGAACCCCAATCGGATGATCCGAACCTTACCACGTGTCCAGAACCCTTCCACGTGTCCAGCCACCTGTCCCGGACGGTCCGACACTGGCTCGGACGATCCGAACTCATCGGACGATCCGAACTCATCGGACGATCCGCACTTGTTCGGTCCTTCCGATCCCACCGAAAATATAATTAATCCGATAATTAACTCAAATTAGGAATCGGGTTACTACATTCTCCCCCCCTTAAAAGATTTCGTCCTCGAAATCAAGTTTATAGGATGAACAAAACTGAAATAACAACATTGTTATTACATCTCAATTGTTGCCAAACACAACTGATAATTGGATTACAACGGAAAACATGCTTACATCCATAGTACAACTACAGTACAACTCAAAAGAGCTCTGGATGCTCCGAACGCATACGACTCTCTAGCTCCCAAGTGGCTTCTTCAGTGCCTCTACGCTGCCACTGAACTAAGACAAGAGGAATGATCTTATTCCGCAACACCTTATCTTTGCGATCGAGAATCTGAACTGGTCGCTCCACGTAAGACAAATCCGATTCAAGTTGAACTTCAGATGGATGTAAAATATGTGATTCATCTGCCACATATCGTCGCAAAAGGGATACGTGAAACACGTCATGAATCCCAGACAGATACGGAGGTAATGCTAACCTGTAAGCCAAATCTCCCACACATTCCAGAATCTCAAAAGGACCAATAAATCTCGGAGATAGCTTACCCTTGAGACCAAATCTCAAAATCCTGCGAAAAGGCGAAACTCGGAGAAACACTTTCTCACCTGGCTGAAAATAAAGAGGTCGCCGCTTGGTGTTCGCATAACTAGCCTGTCGATCCTGAGCGATCTTAATCCGTTTCTTGATTACTGCAACTATATCAATAGCCTGCTGGACTAACTCCGGTCCCTCAACATGTCGTTCCCCAACTTCGTCCCAGAATAATGGAGTACGACAACGTCGCCCATACAACGCCTCAAATGGTGCCATACCAATACTACGATGATAGCTGTTGTTGTACGCGAACTCAATCAAAGGCAAATGATCCTGCCAAGCGGGTCCGAAATCCATAACACAAGCTCGCAACATATCCTCAAGTGTACGGATAGTCCTCTCTGTTTGACCGTCGGTCTCTGGATGATAAGCCGTACTCAAACTTAGTGAAGTGCCCAATGCTGATTGGAAACTACCCCAAAATCGTGAGGTAAAACGAGGATCCCTGTCACTAACAATACTGACTGGCACTCCATGCAAACGTACAATCTCTTGAATGTACAAGCGAGCCATCCGATCGAAAGTGAAGTCACGGTTATAAGGCAGAAAATGAGCAGACTTGGTGAGTCGATCCACCACTACCCAAATAGCATCACTATTCCTCGAAGACAATGGCAAGTGAGTAATGAAATCCATCGTGATATGCTCCCACTTCTATTCAGGAATAGGTAGATTCAACAATAATCCTCCAGGTCGACGGTGCTCTGCCTTAACCTGCTGACAAACAAGACACTTGGAAACAAACTGATAAACACTGCGCTTCATCCCTTTCCACCAAAATCGTGTCCTCAAGTCTTTATACATCTTATTGCTTCCTGGATGGACACTCAACTTGCTTCGATGAGCCTGAGACAAGATCTTTTCCCTCAAATTATCATCCTCTGGTACTACAACCCGATTAGACAAACATAGAAGACCATTAGACTGATAATGGAAACCGCTATCTCCACCCGCTAACCGAGCTAATCTCTGAGTCTTCAGATCAGACATCTGAGCATCTCGAATCTGAGCGAACAAAACTGGCTCAGATAAAATGGTAGCAACACGAATGCTCTCCATACCTTTCCGATGTTTGAAGTTAAATCCCAACTAACAACAATCTTGAATAGTACTAATCATAGCACTGGTCTAAAGTGCAGAGGCTCTCACCTTACGACTAAGAGCATCGGCTGTGAGATTCGCAGAGCCTGGATGGTACTTGATCTCGCAGTCATAATCTTTCAGTAGATCCATCCAACGACGTTGTCTCATGTTCAACTCAGCCTGAGTGAACAGATACTTCAGACTCTTGTGATCAGTAAAGATTTCAAACTTAACCCCGTACAAGTAATGACGCCAGATCTTCAGTGCGAACACTATAGCTGCCAACTCTAGATCATGAATAGGGTACTTTTCCTCGTGAGATTTCAGCTGCCTGGAAGCGTAAGCGATCACATGACCATTCTGTGTCAACACACACCCTAAGCCTTGGAAAGAGGCATCGGTGTAAACACTGAAACCATCAGATCCTGACGGTAACGCCAAAACAGGTGCAGAAGTCAGAAGTCGACGAAGCTCTCTGAAACTATCTTCGCACTCAGATGACCACTCAAATGGAACATCCTTCCGAGTAAGTTGCGTCAAAGGTCTAGCTACCTGGGAGAAATTCACGATGAAGCGACGATAATACCCGGCCAGACCTAGAAAACTACGGATCTCGGCCACCGTCGTAGGACGTGACCAATTCAGCACTGCTTCAATCTTGTTGGGATCCACAGAAATTCCTTCCTTGGAAATCACATGACCAAGGAATACTACACGATCAATCCAGAACTCGCACTTACTCAGCTTAGCATACAATTGTTTCTCGCGAAGAATCTGCAACACAATCCTCAAGTGCTGGACATGCTCCTCCACACTGTGAGAATAAATCAAGATATCGTCGATGAAAACCACAACGAACTGATCTAGAAAATCACGAAAGACTCGGTTCATCAGATCCATGAATACCGCTGGCGCATTCGTCAATCCGAATGGCATAACTAGAAACTCGTAATGCCCGTATCGAGTACGAAATGCAGTCTTGGAAATATCATCATCTCTGACTCTCATCTGATGATAACCCGATCGCAAGTCAATCTTGGAGTAAACAGAGGTACCCTGAAGCTGATCGAACAAGTCATCGATACGAGGTAATGGATACTTGTTTTTGATCGTCACACGATTCAGCTGGCGATAATCAATACACAATCGCATCGATCCATCCTTCTTCTTGACAAACAAAACTGGAGCTCCCCAAGGTGAAACACTCGGACGAATATAACCTTTATCAAGAAGATCCTGTAATTGCTGCTTCAATTCTCTCATCTCTGACGGAGCAAGACGATAGGGGGCACGAGAAATCGGTGCAGTCCCTGGCATTAACTCAATGCCAAATTCCACCTCTCTAACCGGAGGAAAACCAGGAATCTCATCTGGAAAAACATCAGGAAATTCACAAACCACTGGAATATCCTCTATACCAACACTACCTGTGGATGTATCAATCGCATAGATGAGGTAGCCTTCCCCGCCCGCCTCTAAAGCACGACAGGCTTTCAGAGCAGATACCACTGGCATCGGAGGTCGCGCTCCCTCACCATAGAAAAACCAACTAGAGCTCTCAGTCGTACGGAACTGAACAAGCTTCTGGTAACAATCCACAGTAGCTCGGTAGGTAGTCAAAATGTCTATACCCAAAATACAATCAAAGTCTTCCATCTCCAGAATCATAAGATTCGCAGTCAATTTGTTACCCTCGAAATCTAAAGGACAACCCATCACTAGACGCTTGGCTAAAACCGAATGACCCATCGGGGTAGAAACAGAAAGAATAACGTCTAGAGAAACATACGGTAACTTATGACGCTTAACAAATCGTGCAGAAATGAATGAATGAGATGCTCCGGTATCTATAAGAACAAAAGCAGGAATACCGCATAAACAAAAAGTACCTGCTATGACTCTCCCGGTCTCATCTGCAGCCTGATCCTGGTTCAGCGCAAACACCTGACCTTGGGCACGAGGTCGAAGATTCGAACTACCCACTGCCTGACCCTGCCTCCTCTGCTGAACAGTCGTCTGAGATCCAGAACTGGATCCTGCTCCACCTCGCAACTGAGGACAATTCTTCTTAATATGCCCCATCTCTCCGCACTGATAACAAGCTCCTGCGGCTGCTCGGCATTGCTCCGATGGATGGTTCTTCCCACAATGCGCACAAGATTCCTTCTTCTTACCAAAACGGAAAACACCGCTAGATCGAGATCCAGATCCAGAAGAAGACGAACCAGATTTCTTGAACGACTGAGATCGAGGCCTCAAAGTACTCGGAGGTCTAGAAGAAAGAATAGCCCTACCACGCTGGAGACTGATCTCTGCCTGGCGACACCGGTTCACTAACCCATCATAAGAAGTAGGATTATCACAGACAGTGACTCGGTCAAAGATCTCCTGGTTAAGACCCTGGAGAAAATGGTCATACTTGGCCTCAGAACTGCCACTGATATGAGGAGCGAAGGGTAACAACTCGAAGAATTTCTGCTGATACTCATCAACAGACATACTCCCCTGCTTAAGATTCAGGAGCTCAATCGTCTTCGCCTGGCGAAGGGCTGGAGGAAAATACAGCTGCATGAAAGCTGCACGGAAATCGGCCCAAGTCACCCTACCCTGGGACTGGACTATCGGCGCAGAAGTCGATCGCCACCACTTGCGCGCACGGCCCTCGAGAAGAAAGCTAAGGGTCTCTATCTTCTGCTCCTCGGTGCACTGAAATGCACGGAAACAACTCTCCATGCGCTCTAACCAGTCCTCAGCATCATCGGGAGTCTCTCCACCGACTAGAGGCTTAGGCCCCATCTGAATAAAACGATGCAAATCAAAACGCCTAGGACCATCCCGACGATGACGATGCTCACGATGACGCCTATGATCATCCTGGTCGCCCCAACGACCTACACTCCCCTGACTACTCTCATCACCAAAGTGGTCAGCCATCGCTACAAGATAGAATGGGGAAAAATGGTAAAATGGTCAACGAAAATCCCAAAACAGAATCTATATCCCAAAATCGTAAGCATGCTCTGATACCATAAATGTAGTGACCCGTTCCAGAATCACCTACTAATCAAGAACTAAGCATGCAACTTAACTTAATTAATAACAATCAGAGATAATAGCGGAAAAGGTCAACAAATGATAGTTATACAACCCCATCGAAAATCCATAACAACTCAGAATGAAAAGAAAGTATACGGTACAACCATATCGAATCAAAGAGTACTGAATAAATAACTCCACCGGCTACTCAACGTCCTCCTCCTCCTCCTGAGCCATCCAACCTGAGGCCTGCCCCGTGGAAATGGGGTGTCCAAGATAAACAAAACCGAGGACGTGAGCGATAAGAACGCCCAGTACAAAAGCATGAGTATACAAACCTATATGAAATGCACATGCTATGATATGATACCAGGGTAGTCAAGAAACAGGAATCACAAAAGATCTCAAAATGCTCAGTCTAGAGGCGCCAAGTGGATAGTGCCGCGCGGTCCTACCTCTGGGTCACTGCATCCACTGCAAGAACAGACGTGGACCTAAAATGTCCCGGATCACCGAAGCCCTCCGGACCCGTCGGCCACTGTGTACTCTCGGTGTCCATGCGTCCACAAGACAAGACAGGGCTGAGCGGCCCCACAAGATATATAGCTTATCTCGAAAGAGATACAGCTCAACAGTAAAGGCTATCTCGAAGGAGATACGGCTCAACATGAAATGCAACGTGCAGTAATAAACGTGACATAATAGCATGCATCATATGACATATATCAATGCACCACATAATCATGCAACACATATAAGAATGTATACTCAACCAGGATATCTCGGATAGTACTTTCGTACCTCTATCACAGTAATCCTAATCCACTGGAATAACCAGACAACAGGTCTAGTCCAAGCCTTCGTCCGTCGCTAGCCCACTGATGCTGCTAGCTCCCAACTAGAGCACAGCTCCGCTACAAGACCAGCAGCTCCCCGCTAGTGCCCGAACCTCGGAAAAAGACTAGAATCTCACAGAAACGACTGAAATGCTATGGAACTCTCTGAATTGGCGAGTCACAAATGAAACCTCGTGCCTCTATTTATAGCTAATGTTCGGACGATCCGAACCATTTCGGAAGCTCCGATCCGGCACACTTCGGACGGTCCGAACTCTGATCGGACGATCCGATCCTTGCATGACTTCCACGAGTACAGCCACCTGTCTCGGACGATACGAACCCCAATCGGATGATCCGAACCTTACCACGTGTCCAGAACCCTTCCACGTGTCCAGCCACCTGTCCCGGACGGTCCGACACTGGCTCGGACGATCCGAACTCATCGGACGATCCGAACTCATCGGACGATCCGCACTTGTTCGGTCCTTCCGATCCCACCGAAAATATAATTAATCCGATAATTAACTCAAATTAGGAATCGGGTTACTACAGTAGTAGAAAACAACAATTTTTTGCCAAGTTCAGCCCATAAAGTCATCCAAAAGTAACTCAAGAATTTAACATCGCGACCAGAGACAATAGTCCTAGGCATGCCAAGCAATCTAGCGACTTCTCTAAAGAACAAATCCGCAATGTTTGAAGCATCATCGGTTTTATGACAAGCTATAAAATGTGTCATCTTAGAGAATCTATCCACAACAACAAAAATAGAATCCCTCCCCTTCTTTGTCCTAGGCAACCCCAAAATAAAGTCCATTGAAATGTCAATCCAAGTTCTTTTTAAGAATAGCACGCAAAGGTGTTCCCAAAGTTCTATTGACAACTTCAGTTTGTCCATCAGTTTGAGGATGACAAGTAGTAGAAAACAACAATTTTGCAGCAAGTTCAGCCCATAAAGTATTCCAAAAGTAACTCAAGAATTTAACATCGCGACCAGAAACAATAGTCCTAGGCATGCCAAGCAACCTAGCGACTTCTCTAAAGAACAAATCCGCAATTTTTGAAGCATCATCGGTTTTATGACAAACTACAAAATGTGCCATCTTAGAGAATCTATCCACAACAACAAAAATAGAATCCCTCCCCTTCTTAGTCCTAGGCAACCCCAAAATAAAGTCCACAGAATTGTCAATCCAAGTTCTTTTTAAGAATAGCACGCAAAGGTGTTCCCAAAGTTCCATTGACAACTTCAGTTTGTCCATCCGTTTGAGGATGACAAGTAGTAGAAAACAACAATTTTGTGCCAAGTTTAGCCCATAAATTATTCCAAAAGTAACTTAAAAATTTAACATTGCGACGAGAAACAATAGTCCTAGGCATGCCATGCAACCTAGCGACTTCTCTAAAGAACAAATCCGCAATGTTTGAAGCATCATCGGTTTCATGACAATCTATAAAATGTGCCATCTTAGAGAATCTATCCACAACTACAAAAATAGAATCCCTCCTCTTCTTAGGCCTAGGCAACCCCAAACTAAAGTCTATAGAAATGTCAATCCAAGTTCTTTTTAAGAATAGCACGCAAAAGTGTTCCCAAAGTTTTATTGACAACTTCAGTTTGTCCATCCGTTTGAGGATGACAAGTAGTAGAAAACAACAATTTTCTGCCAAGTTTAGCCTATAAATTTTTCTAAAAGTAACTCAAAAATTTAACATTGCAACGAGAAACAATAGTCCTAGGCATGCCATGCAACCTAGCGACTTCTCTAAAGAACAAATCCGCAATGTTTGAAGCATCATCGGTTTTATGACAAGCTATAAAATGTGCCATCGTAGAGAATCTATCCAAAACAACAAAAATAGAATCCCTCCTCTTCTTAGGCCTAGGCAACCCCAAACTAAAGTCCATAGAAATGTCAATCCAAGTTCCTTTTAAGAATAGCACGAAAAAGTGTTCCCAAAGTTCTATTGACAACTTCAGTTTGTCCATCCGTTTGAGGATGACAAGTAGTAGAAACCAACAATTTTGTGCCAAGTTTAGCCCATAAATTATTCCAAAAGTAACTTTAAAATTTAACATTGCGACGAGAAACAATAGTCCTAGGCATGCCATGCAACCTAGCGACTTCTCTAAAGAACAAATCTGCAATGTTTGAAGCATCATCGGTTTCATGACAATCTATAAAATGTGCCATCTTAGAGAATCTATCCACAACTACAAAAATAGAATCCCTCCTCTTCTTAGGCCTAGGCAACCCCAAACTAAAGTCCATAGAAATGTCAATCCAAGTTCTTTTTAAGAATAGCACGCAAAAGTGTTCCAAAGTTTTATTGACAACTTCAGTTTGTCCATTTGTTTGAGAATGACAAGTAGTAGAAAACAACAATTTTGTGCCAAGTTTAGCGCATAAATTTTCCAAAAGTGACTCCAAAATTTAACATTGCGACGAGAAACAATAATCCTAGGCATACCATGCAACCTAGCGAATTCTCTAAAGAACAAATCCGCAATGTTTGAAGCATCATCGGTTTCATGACAAGCTATAAAATGTGCCATCTTAGAGAATCTATCCACAACTACAAAAATAGAATCCCTCCTCTTCTTAGGCCTAGGCAACCCCAAACTAAAGTCCATAGAAATGTCAATCCAAGTTCTTTTTAAGAATAGCACGCAAAAGTGTTCCCAAAGTTTTATTGACTACTTCAGTTTGTCCATCTGTTTGAGAATGACAAGTAGTAGAAAACAACAATTTTGAGCCAAGTTTAGCCCATAAATTATTCCAAAAGTAACTCAAAAATTTAACATTGCGATGAGAAACAATAGTCCTAGGCATGCCATGCAACCTAGCGACTTCTCTAAAGAACAAATCCGTAATGTTTGAAGCATCATCGGTTTCATGACAAGCTATAAAATGTGCCATCTTAGAGAATCTATCCACAACTACAAAAATAGAATCCCTCCTCTTCTTAGGCCTAGGCAACTCCAAAATAAAGTCCAGAGAAATGTCAATACAAGTTCTTTTTAAGAATAGCACGCAAAAGTGTTCCCAAAGTTCTATTGACAACTTCAGTTTGTCCATCCGTTTGAGGATGACAAGTAGTAGAAAACAACAATTTTGTGCCAAGTATAGCCCATAAATTATTCCAAAAGTAACTCAAAAATCTAACATTGCGACGACAAACAATAGTCCTAGGCATGCCATGCAACCTAGCGACTTCTCTAAAGAACAAATCCGCAATGTTTGAAGCATCATCGGTTTTATGACAAGCTATAAAATGTGCCATCGTAGAGAATCTATCCACAACAACAAAAATAGAATCCCTCCTCTTCTTATGCCTAGGAAACCCCAAACTAAAGTCCATAGAAATGTCAATCCAAGTTCTTTTTAAGAATAGCACGCAAAAGTGTTCCAAAGTTTTATTGACAACTTCAGTTTGTCCATTTGTTTGAGAATGACAAGTAGTAGAAAACAACAATTTTGTGCCAAGTTTAGCGCATAAATTTTCCAAAAGTGACTCCAAAATTTAACATTGCGACGAGAAACAATAATCCTAGGCATACCATGCAACCTAGCGAATTCTCTAAAGAACAAATCCGCAATGTTTGAAGCATCATCGGTTTCATGACAAGCTATAAAATGTGCCATCTTAGAGAATCTATCCACAACTACAAAAATAGAATCCCTCCTCTTCTTAGCCCTAGGCAACCCCAAACTAAAGTCCATAGAAATGTCAATCCAAGTTCTTTTTAAGAATAGCACGCAAAAGTGTTCCCAAAGTTTTATTGACTACTTCAGTTTGTCCATCTGTTTGAGAATGACAAGTAGTAGAAAACAACAATTTTGAGCCAAGTTTAGCCCATAAATTATTCCAAAAGTAACTCAAAAATTTAACATTGCGATGAGAAACAATAGTCCTAGGCATGCCATGCAACCTAGCGACTTCTCTAAAGAACAAATCCGTAATGTTTGAAGCATCATCGGTTTCATGACAAGCTATAAAATGTGCCATCTTAGAGAATCTATCCACAACTACAAAAATAGAATCCCTCCTCTTCTTAGGCCTAGGCAACTCCAAAATAAAGTCCAGAGAAATGTCAATACAAGTTCTTTTTAAGAATAGCACGCAAAAGTGTTCCCAAAGTTCTATTGACAACTTCAGTTTGTCCATCCGTTTGAGGATGACAAGTAGTAGAAAACAACAATTTTGTGCCAAGTATAGCCCATAAATTATTCCAAAAGTAACTCAAAAATCTAACATTGCGACGACAAACAATAGTCCTAGGCATGCCATGCAACCTAGCGACTTCTCTAAAGAACAAATCCGCAATGTTTGAAGCATCATCGGTTTTATGACAAGCTATAAAATGTGCCATCGTAGAGAATCTATCCACAACAACAAAAATAGAATCCCTCCTCTTCTTATGCCTAGGCAACCCCAAACTAAAGTCCATAGAAATGTCAATCCAAGTTCCTTTTAAGAATAGCACGAAAAAGTGTTCCCAAAGTTCAATTGACAACTTCAGTTTGTCCATCCGTTTGAGGATGACAAGTAGTAGAAAACAACAATTTTGTGCCAAGTTTAGCCCATAAATTATTCCAAAAGTAACTTAAAAATTTAACATTGCGACGAGAAACAATAGTCCTAGGATGCCATGCAACCTAGCGACTTCTCAAAAGAACAAATCCGAAATGTTTGAAGCATCATCGGTTTCATGACAATCTATAAAATGTGCCATCTTAGAGAATCTATCCACAACTACAAATAGAATCCCTCCTCTTCTTAGGCCTAGGCAACCCCAAACTAAAGTCCATAGAAATGTCAATCCAAGTTCTTTTTAAGAATAGCACGCAAAAGTGTTCCCAAAGTTTTATTGACAACTTCAGTTTGTCCATCTGTTTGAGAATGACAAGTAGTAGAAAACAACAATTTTGAGCCAAGTTTAGCCCATAAATTATTCCAAAAGTAACTCAAAAATTAACATTGCGACGAGAAACAATAGTCCTAGGCATGCCATGCAACCTAGCGACTTCTCTAAAGAACAAATCCGTAATGTTTGAAGCATCATCGGTTTCATGACAAGCTATAAAATGTGCCATCTTAGAGAATCTATCCACAACTACAAAAATAGAATCCCTCCTCTTCTTAGGCCTAGGAAACTCCAAAATAAAGTCCAGAGAAATGTCAATCCAAGTTCTTTTTAAGAATAGCACGCAAAAGTGTTCCCAAAGTTCTATTGACAACTTCAGTTTGTCAATCCGTTTGAGGATGACAAGTAGTAGAAAACAACAATTTTGTGCCTAGTATAGCCCATAAATTATTCCAAAAGTAACTCAAAAATCTAACATTGCGACGAGAAACAATAGTCCTAGGCATGCCATGCAACCTAGCGACTTCTCTAAAGAACAAATCCGCAATGTTTGAAGCATCATCGGTTTTATGACAAGCTATAAAATGTGCCATCGTAGAGAATCTATCCACAACAACAAAAATAGAATCCCTCCTCTTCTTAGGCCTAGGCAACCCCAAACTAAAGTCCATAGAAATGTCAATCCAAGTTCCTTTTAAGAATAGCACGAAAAAGTGTTCCCAAAGTTCAATTGACAACTTCAGTTTGTCCATCCGTTTGAGGATGACAAGTAGTAGAAACCAACAATTTTGTGCCAAGTTTAGCCCATAAATTATTCCAAAAGTAACTTAAAAATTTAACATTGCGACGAGAAACAATAGTCCTAGGCATGCCATGCAACCTAGCGACTTCTTAAAAGAACAAATCCGCAATGTTTGAAGCATCATCGGTTTCATGACAATCTATAAAATGTGCCATCTTAGAGAATCTATCCACAACTACAAAAATAGAATCCCTCCTCTTCTTAGGCCTAGGCAACCCCAAACTAAAGTCCATAGAAATGTCAATCCAAGTTCTTTTTAAGAATAGCACGCAAAAGTGTTCCCAAAATTTTATTGACAACTTCAGTTTGTCCATCCGTTTGAGGATGACAAGTAGTAGAAAACAACAATTTTCTGCCAAGTTTAGCCTATAAATTTTTCCAAAAGTAACTCAAAAATTTAACATTGCGACGAGAAATAATAGTCCTAGGCATGCCATGCAACCTAGCGACTTCTCTAAACAACAAATCCGCAATGTTTGAAGCATCATCGGTTTCATGACAAGCTATAAAATGTGCCATCTTAGAGAATCTATCCACAACTACAAAAATAGAATCCCTCCTCTTCTTAGGCCTAGGCAACCCCAAACTAAAGTCCATAGAAATGTCAATCCAAGTTCTTTTTAAGAATAGCACGCAAAAGTGTTCCCAAAGTTTTATTGACAACTTCAGTTTGTCAATATGTTTGAGAATGACAAGTAGTAGAAAACAACAATTTTGTGCCAAGTTTAGCCCATAAATTTTTCCAAAAGTGACTCAAAAATCTAACATTGCGACGAGAAACAATAGTCCTAGGCATGCCATTCAACCTAGCGACTTCTCTAAAGAACAAATCCGCAATGTTTGAAGCATCATCGGATTTATGACAAGCTATAAAATGTACCTTCTTAGAGAATCTATCCACAACAACAAAAATAGAATCCCTCCCCTTCTTTGTCCTAGGCAACCCCAAAATAAAGTCCATAGAAATGTCAATCCAAGTTCTTTTTAAGAATAGCACGCAAAGGTGTTCCCAAAGTTCTATTGACAATTTCAGTTTGTCCATCAGTTTGTGGATGACAAGTAGTAGAAAACAACAATTTTGAGCCAAGTTCAGCCCATAAAGTATTCCAAAAGTAACTCAAGAATTTAACATCGCGACCAGAAACAATAGTCCTAGGCATGCCAAGCAACCTAGCGACTTCTCTAAAGAACAAAACCGCAATTTTTGAAGCATCATCGGTTTTATGACAAGCTATAAAATGTTCCATCTTAGAGAATCTATCCACAACAACAAAAATAGAATCCCTCCCCTTCTTAGTCCTAGGCAACCCCAAAATAAAGTCCATAGAATTGTCAATCCAAGTTCTTTTTAAGAATACCACGCAAAGGTGTTCCCAAAGTTCCATTGACAACTTCAGTTTGTCCATCCGTTTGAGGATGACAAGTAGTAGAAAACAACAATTTTGTGCCAAGTTTAGCCCATAAATTATTCCAAAAGTAACTCAAAAATTTAACATTGCGACAAGAAACAATAGTCCCAGGCATGCCATGCAACCTAGCGACTTCTCTAAAGAACAAATCGGCAATGATTGAAGCATCATCAGTTTTATGACAAGCTATAAAAAGTGCCAACTTAGAGATTCTATCCACAACAACTAAAATAGAATCCCTCCTCTTCTTATTCCTAGGCAACCCCAAACTAAAGTCCATAGAAATGTCAATCCAAGTTCCTTTTAAGAATAGCACGCAAAAGTGTTTCCAAAAGTCAATGGACAACTTCAGTTTGTCCATCCGTTTGAGGATGACAAGTAGTAGAAAACAACAATTTTGTGCCAAGTTTAGCCCATAAATTATTCCAAAAGTAACTCAAAAATCTAACATTGCGACGAGAAACAATAGTCCTAGGCATGCCATGCAACCTAGCGACTTCTCTAAAGAACAAATCCGCAATGTTTGAAGCATCATCGGTTTTATGACAAGCTATAAAATATGCCATCGTAGAGAATCTATCCAAAACAACAAAAATAGAATCCCTCCTCTTCTTAGGCCTAGGCAACCCCAAACTAAAGTCCATAGAAATGTCAATCCAAGTTCCTTTTAAGAATAGCACGAAAAAGTGTTCCCAAAGTTCTATTGACAACTTCAGTTTGTCCATCCGTTTGAGGATGACAAGTAGTAGAAACTAACAATTTTGTGCCAAGTTCAGCCCATAAATTATTCCAAAAGTAACTTAAAAATTTAACATTGCGACGAGAAACAATAGTCCTAGGCATGCCATACAACCTAGCGACTTCTCTAAAGAACAAATCCGCAATATTTGAAGCATCATCGGTTACATGACAATCTATAAAATGTGCCATCTTAGAGAATCTATCCAAAACTACAAAAATAGAATCCCTCCTCTTCTTAGGCCTAGGCAACCCCAAACTAAAGTCCATAGAAATGTCAATCCAAGTTCTTTTTAAGAATAGCACGCAAAAGTGTTCCCAAAGTTTTATTGACAACTTCAGTTTGTCCATCTGTTTGAGAATGACAAGTAGTAGAAAACAACAATTTTGTGCCAAGTTTAGCCCGTAAATGAACAAATCCGCAATGTTTGAAGCATCATCGGTTTAATGACAAGCTATAAAATGTGCCATCTTAGAGAATCTATCCACAACTACAAAAATAGAATCCCTCCTCTTCTTAGGCCTAGGCAACCCCAAACTAAAGTCCATAGAAATGTCAATCCAAGTTCTTTTTAAAAATAGCACGCAAAAGTGTTCCCAAAGTTTTATTGACAACTTCAGTTTGTCCATCCGTTTGAGGATGACAAGTAGTAGAAAACAACAATTTTGTGCCAAGTTCAGCCCATAAAGTGTTCCAAAAGTAACTCAAGAATTTAACAACGCGACCAGAAACAATAATTCTAGGCATGCCAAGCAATCTAGCGACTTCTCTAAAGAACAAATCCGCAATGTTTGAAGCATCATCGGTTTTCTGACAAGCTCTAAAATGTGTCATCTTAGAGAATCTATCCACAACAACAAAAATAGAATCCCTCCCCTTCTTTGTCCTAGGCAACCCCAAAATAAAGTCCATTGAAATGTCAATCCAACTTCTTTTTAAGAATAGCACGCAAAGGTGTTCCCAAAGTTCTATTGACAACTTCAGTTTGTCCATCAGTTTGAGGATGACAAGTAGTAGAAAACAACAATTTTGCGCCAAGTTCAGCCCATAAAGTATTCCAAAAGTAACTCAAGAATTTAACATCGCGACCAGAAACAATAGTCCTAGGCATGTCAAGCAACCTAGCGACTTCTCTAAAGAACAAATCCGCTATTTTTGAAGCATCATCGGTTTTATGACAAACTACAAAATGTGCCATCTTAGAGAATCTATCCACAACAACAAAAATAGAATCCCTCCTCTTCTTAGTCCTAGGCAACCCCAAAATATAGTCCATAGAATTGTCAATCCAAGTTCTTTTTAAGAATAGCACGCAAAGGTGTTCCCAAAGTTCCATTGACAACTTCAGTTTGTCCATCCGTTTGAGGATGACAAGATGTAGAAAACAACAATTTTGTGCCAAGTTTAGCCCATAAATTATTCCAAAAGTAACTCAAAAATTTAACATTGCAACAAGAAACAATAGTCCCAGGCATGCCATGCAACCTAGCGACTTCTCTAAAGAACAAATCCGCAATGTTTGAAGCATCATCGGTTTTATGACAAGCTATAAAAAGTGTCATCTTAGATAATCTATCCACAACAACAAAAATAGAATCCCTCCCCTTCTTAGTCCTAGGCAACCCAAAAATAAAGTCCATAGAATTGTCAATCCAAGTTCTTTTTAAGAATACCACGCAAAGGTGTTCCCAAAGTTCCATTGACAACTTCAGTTTGTCCATCCGTTTGAGGATGACAAGTAGTAAAAAACAACAATTTTGTGCCAAGTTTAGCCCATAAATTATTCCAAAAGTAACTCAAAAATTTAACATTGCGACAAGAAACAATAGTCCCAGGCATGCCATGCAACCTAGCGACTTCTCTAAAGAACAAATCCGCAAAGTTTGAAGCATCATCGGTTTTATGACAAGCTATAAAAAGTGCCATCTTAGAGAATCTATCCACAACAACTAAAATAGAATCCCTCCTCTTATTAGGCCTAGGCAACCCCAAACTAAAGTCCATAGAAATGTCAATCCAAGTTCCTTTTAAGAATAGCACGCAAAAGTGTTTCCAAAGTTCTATGGACAACTTCAGTTTGTCCATCCATTCGAGGATGACAAGTAGTAGAAAACAACAATTTTGTGCCAATTTTAGCCCATAAATTATTTCAAAAGTAACTCAAAAATCTAACATTGCGACGAGAAACAATAGTCCTAGGCATGCCATGCAACCTAGCGACTTCTCTAAAGAAAAAATCCGCAATGTTTGAAGCATCATCGGTTTTATGACAAGCTATAAAATGTGCCATCGTAGAGAATCTATCCAAAACAACAAAAATAGAATCCCTCCTCTTCTTAGGCCTAGGCAACCCCAAACTAAAGTCCATAGAAATGTCAATCCAAGTTCCTTTTAAGAATAGCACGAAAAAGTGTTCCCAAAGTTCTATTGACAACTTCAGTTTGTCCATCCGTTTGAGGATGACAAGTAGTAGAAACTAACAATTTTTTGCCAAGTTCAGGCCATAAATTATTCCAAAAGTAACTCAAAAATTTAACATTGCAACAAGAAACAATAGTCCCAGGCATGCCATGCAACCTAGCGACTTCTCTAAAGAACAAATCCGCAATGTTTGAAGCATCATCGGTTTTATGACAAGCTATAAAAAGTGCCATCTTAGAGAATCTATCCACAACAACAAAAATAGAATCCCTCCCCTTCTTTGTCCTAGGCAACCCCAAAATAAATTCCATAGAAATGTCAATCCAAGTTCTATTTAGGAATAGCACGCAAAGGTGTCCCCAAAGTTTTATTGACAACTTCAGTTTGTCCATCTGTTTGAGAATGACAAGTAGAAGAAAACAACAATTTTGTGCCAAGTTTAGCCCATAAATTATTCCAAAAGTAACTCAAAAATTTAACATTGCAACGAGAAACAATATTCCTAGGCATGCCATGCAACCTAGCGACTTCTCTAAAGAACAAATCCGCAATGTTTGAAGCATCATCGGTTTCATGACAAGCTATAAAATGTGCCATCGTAGAGAATCTATCCACAACTACAAAAATAGAATCCCTCCTCTTCTTAGGCCTAGGCAACTCCAAAATAAAGTCCAGAGAAATGTCAATCCAAGTTCTTTTTGAGAATAGCACGCAAAAGTGTTCCCAAAGTTTTATTGACAACTTCAGTTTGTCCATCCGTTTGAGGATGACAAGTAGTAGAAAACAACAATTTTGTGCCAAGTTCAGCCCATAAAGTCTTCCAAAAGTAACTCAAGAATTTAACATCGCGACCAGAAACAATAGTTCTAGGCTTGCCAAGCAATCTAGCGACTTCTCTAAAGAACAAATCCGCAATGTTTGAAGCATCATCGGTTTTATGACAAGCTATAAAATGTGCCATCTTAGAGAATCTATCCACAACAACAAAAATAGAATCCCTCCCCTTCTTTGTCCTAGGCAACCCCAAAATAAAGTCCATAGAAATGTCAATCCAAGTTCTTTTTAAGAATAGCACGCAAAGGTGTCCCCAAAGTTCTATTGACAACTTCAGTTTGTCCATCAGTTTGAGGATGACAAGTAGTAGAAAACAACAATTTTGCGCCAAGTTCAGCCCATAAAGTATTCCAAAAGTAACTCAAGAATTTAACATCGCGACAAGAAACAATAGTCCTAGGCATGCCAAGCAACCTAGCGACTTCTCTAAAGAACAAAACCGCAATTTTTGAAGCATCATCGATTTTATGACAAGCTATAAAATGTGCCATCTTAGAGAATCTATCCACAATAACAAAAATAGAATCCCTCCCCTTCTTAGTCCTAGGCAACCCCAAAATATAGTCCATAGAATTGTCAATCCAAGTTCTTTTTAAGAATAGCACGCAAAGGTGTTCCCAAAGTTCCATTGACAACTTCAGTTTGTCCATCCGTTTGAGGATGACAAGATGTAGAAAACAACAATTTTGTGCCAAGTTTAGCCCATAAATTATTCCAAAAGTAACTCTAAAATTTAACATTGCAACAAGAAACAATAGTCCCAGGCATGCCATGCATCCTAGCGACTTCTCTAAAGAACAAATCCGCAATGTTTGAAGCATCATCGGTTTTATGACAAGCTATAAAAAGTGCCATCTTAGAGAATCTATCCACAACAACTAAAATAGAATCCCTCCTCTTCTTAGGCCTAGGCAACCCCAAACTAAAGTCCATAGAAATGTCAATTCAAGTTCCTTTTAAGAATAGCACGCAAAAGTGTTCCCAAAGTTCTATGGACAACTTCAGTTTGTCCATCCGTTTGAGGATGACAAGTAGTAGAAACCAACAATTTTGTGCCAAGTTTAGCCCATAAATTATTCCAAAAGTAACTTAAAAATTTAACATTGCGACGAGAAACAATAGTCCTAGGCATGCCATGCAACCTAGCGACTTCTCTAAAGAACAAATCCGCAATGTTTGAAGCATCATCGGTTTCATGACAATCTATAAAATGTGTCATCTTAGAGAATCTATCCACAACTACAAAAATAGAATCCCTGCTCTTCTTAGGCCTAGGCAACCCCAAACTAAAGTCCATAGAAATGTCAATCCAAGTTCCTATTAAGAATAGCACGAAAAAGTGTTCCCAAAGTTCTATTGACAACTTCAGTTTGTCCATCCGTTTGTGGATGACAAGTAGTAGAAACCAACAATTTTGTGCCAAGTTTAGCCCGTAAATTTTTCCAAAAGTGACTCAAAAATTTAACATTGCGACGAGAAAAAATAGTCCTAGGCATGCCATGCAACCTAGCGAATTCTCTAAAGAACAAATCCGCAATGTTTGAAGCATCATCGGTTTCATGACAAGCTATAAAATGTGCCATCTTAGAGAATCTATCCACAACTACAAAAATAGAATCCCTCCTCTTCTTACGCCTAGGCAACCCCAAACTAAAGTCCATAGAAATGTCAATCTCAGTTCTTTTTAAGAATAGCACGCAAAAGTGTTCCCAAAGTTTTATTGACAACTTCAGTTTGTCCATCTGTTTGAGAATGACAAGTAGTAGAAAACAACAATTTTGTGCCAAGTTTAGCCCATAAATTATTCCAAAAGTAACTCAAAAATTTAACATTGCGACGAGAAACAATATTCCTAGGCATGCCATGCAACCTAGCGACTTCTCTAAAGAACAAATCCGCAATGTTTGAAGCATCATCGGTTTCATGACAAGCTATAAAATGTGCCATCTTAGAGAATCTATCCACAACTACAAAAATAGAATCCCTCCTCTTCTTAGGCCTAGGCAACTCCAAAATAAAGTCCAGAGAAATGTCAATCCAAGTTCTTTTTGAGAATAGCACGCAAAAGTGTTCCCAAAGTTTTATTGACAACTTCAGTTTGTCCATCCGTTTGAGGATGACAAGTAGTAGAAAACAACAATTTTGTGCCAAGTTCAGCCCATAAAGTCTTCCAAAAGTAACTAAAGAATTTAACATCGCGACCAGAAACAATAGTTCTAGGCTTGCCAAGCAATCTAGCGACTTCTCTAAAGAACAAATCCGCAATATTTGAAGCATCATCGGTTTTATGACAAGCTATAAAATGTGCCATCTTAGAGAATCTATCAACAACAACAAAAATAGAATCCCTCCCCTTCTTTGTCCTAGGCAACCCCAAAATAAAGTCCATAGAAATGTCAATCCAAGTTCTTTTTAAGAATAGCACGCAAAGGTGTCCCCAAAGTTCTATTGACAACTTCAGTTTGTCCATCAGTTTGAGGATGACAAGTAGTAGAAAACAACAATTTTGCGCCAAGTTCAGCCCATAAAGTATTCCAAAAGTAACTCAAGAATTTAACATCGCGACCAGAAACAATAGTCCTAGGCATGCCAAGCAACCTAGCGACTTCTCTAAAGAACAAAACCGCAATTTTTGAAGCATCATCGGTTTTATGACAAGCTATAAAATGTGTCATCTTAGAGAATCTATCCACAACAACAAAAATAGAATCCCTCCCCTTCTTAGTCCTTGGCAACCCCAAAATAAAGTCCATAGAATTGTCAATCCAAGTTCTTTTTAAGAATAGCACGCAAAGGTGTTCCCAAAGTTCCATTGACAACTTCAGTTTGTCCATCCGTTTGAGGTTGACAAGTAGTAGAAAACAACAATTTTGTGTCAAGTTTAGCCCATAAATTATTCCAAAAGTAACTCAAAAATTTAACATTGCGACAAGAAACAATAGTCCCAGGCATGCCATGCAACCTAGCGACTTCTCTAAAGAACAAATCGGCAATGTTTGAAGCATCATCAGTTTTATGACAAGCTATAAAAAGTGCCATCTTAGAGACTCTATCCACAACAACTAAAATAGAATCCCTCCTCTTCTTATTCCTAGGCAACCCCAAACTAAAGTCCATAGAAATGTCAATCCAAGTTCCTTTTAAGAATAGCACGCAAAAGTGTTTCCAAAGTTCTATGGACAACTTCAGTTTGTCCATCCGTTTGAGGATGACAAGTAGTAGAAAAAAACAATTTTGTGCCAAGTTTAGCCCATAAATTATTCCAAAAGTAACTCAAAAATCTAACATTGCAACGAGAAACAATAGTCCTAGGCATGCCATGCAACCTAGCGACTTCTCTAAAGAACAAATCCGCAATGTTTGAAGCATCATCGGTTTTATGACAAGCTATAAAAAGTGCCATCTTAGAGAATCTATCCACAACAACTAAAATAGAATCCCTCCTCTTATTAGGCCTAGGCAACCCCAAACTAAAGTCCATAGAAATGTCAATCCAAGTTCCTTTTAAGAATAGCACGCAAAAGTGTTTCCAAAGTTCTATTAACAACTTCAGTTTGTCCATCCGTTTGAGGATGACAAGTAGTAGAAAACAACAATTTTGTGCCAAGTTTAGCCCATAAATTATTCCAAAAGTAACTCAAAAATCTAACATTGCGACGAGAAACAATAGTCCTAGGAATGCCATGCAACCTAGCGACTTCTCTAAAGAAAAAATCCGCAATGTTTGAAGCATCATCGGTTTCATGACAAGCTATAAAATGTGCCATCTTAGAGAATCTATCCACAACTACAAAAATAGAATCCCTCCTCTTCTTAGGCCTAGGCAACCCCAAACTAAAGTCCATAGAAATGTCAATCCAAGTTCTTTTTAAGAATAGCACGCAAAAGTGTTCCAAAAGTTTTATTGACAACTTCAGTTTGTCCATCTGTTTGAGAATGACAAGTAGTAGAAAACAACAATTTTGTGCCAAGTTTAGCCCATAAAGTCTTCCAAAAGTAACTCAAGAATTTAACAACGCGACCAGAAACAATAGTCCTAGGCATGCCATACAACCTAGCGACTTCTCTAAAGAACAAATCCGCAATATTTGAAGCATCATCGGTTTCATGACAATCTATAAAATGTGCCATCTTAGAGAATCTATCCACAACTACAAAAATAGAATCCCTCCTCTTCTTAGGCCTAGGCAACCCCAAACTAAAGTCCATAGAAATGTCAATCCAAGTTCTTTTTAAGAATAGCACGCAAAAGTGTTCCCAAAGTTTTATTGACAACTTCAAATTTTCCATCTGTTTGAGAATGACAAGTAGTAGAAAACAACAATTTTGTGCCAAGTTTAGCCCGTAAATTTTTCCAAAAGTGATTCAAAAATTTAACATTGCGACGAGAAACAATAGTCCTAGGCATACCATGCAACCTAGCGAATTCTCTAAAGAACAAATCCGCAATGTTTGAAGCATCATCGGTTTCATGACAAGCTATAAAATGTGCCATCTTAGAGAATCTATCCACAACTACAAAAATAGAATCCCTCCTCTTCTTAGGCCTAGGCAACCCCAAACTAAAGTCCATAGAAATGTCAATCCAAGTTCTTTTTAAAAATAGCACGCAAAAGTGTTCCCAAAGTTTTATTGACAACTTCAGTTTGTCCATCCGTTTGAGGATGACAAGTAGTAGAAAACAACAATTTTGTGCCAAGTTCAGCCCATAAAGTCTTCCAAAAGTAACTCAAGAATTTAACAACGCGACCAGAAACAATAGTTCTAGGCATGCCAAGCAATCTAGCGACTTCTCTAAAGAACAAATCCGCAATGTTTGAAGCATCATCGGTTTTATGACAAGCTATAAAATGTGTCATCTTAGAGAATCTATCCACAACAACAAAAATAGAATCACTCCCCTTCTTTGTCCTAGGCAACCCCAAAATAAAGTCCATTGAAATGTCAATCCAAGTTCTTTTTAAGAATAGCATGCAAAGGTGTTCCCAAAGTTCTATTGACAACTTCAGTTTGTCCATCAGTTTGAGGATGACAAATAGTAGAAAACAACAATTTTGCGCCAAGTTCAGCCCATAAAGTATTCCAAAAGTAACTCAAGAATTTAACATCGCGACCAGAAACAATAGTCCTAGGCATGTCAAGCAACCTAGCGACTTCTCTAAAGAACAAATCCGCAATTTTTGAAGCATCATCGGTTTTATGATAAACTACAAAATGTGCCATCTTAGAGAATCTATCCACAACAACAAAAATAGAATCCCTCCCCTTCTTAGTCCTAGGCAACCCCAAAATATAGTCCATAGAATTGTCAATCCAAGTTCTTTTTAAGAATAGCACGCAAAGGTGTTCCCAAAGTTCCATTGACAACTTCAGTTTGTCCATCCGTTTGAGGATGACAAGATGTAGAAAACAACAATTTTGTGCCAAGTTTAGCCCATAAATTATTCCAAAAGTAACTCAAAAATTTAACATTGCAACAAGAAACAATAGTCCCAGGCATGCCATGCAACCTAGCGACTTCTCTAAAGAACAAATCCGCAATGTTTGAAGAATCATCGGTTTTATGACAAGCTATAAAAAGTGCCATCTTAGAGAATCTATCCACAACAACTAAAATAGAATCCCTCCTCTTCTTAGGCCTAGGCAACCCCAAACTAAAGTCCATAGAAATGTCAATCCAAGTTCCTTTTAAGAATAGCACGCAAAAGTGTTCCCAAAGTTCTATGGACAACTTCAGTTTGTCCATCCGTTTGAGGATGACAAGTAGTAGAAAACAACAATTTTGTGCCAAGTTTAGCCCATAAATTATTCCAAAAGTAACTCAAAAATTTAACATTGCGACAAGAAACAATAGTCCCAGGCATGCCATGCAACCTAGCGACTTCTCTAAAGAACAAATCGGCAATGTTTGAAGCATCATCCGTTTTATGACAAGCTATAAAAAGTGCCATCTTAGAGATTCTACCCACAACAACTAAAATAGAATCCCTCCTCTTCTTATTCCTAGGCAACCCCAAACTAAAGTCCATAGAAATGTCAATCCAAGTTCCTTTTAAGAATAGCACGCAAAAGTGTTTCCAAAGTTCTATAGACAACTTCAGTTTGTCCATCCGTTTGAGGATGACAAGTAGTAGAAAACAACAATTTTGTGCCAAGTTTAGCCCATAAATTATTCCAAAAGTAACTCAAAAATCTAACATTGCGACGAGAAACAATAGTCCTAGGCATGCCATGCAACCTAGCGACTTCTCTAAAGAACAAATCCGCAATGTTTGAAGCATCATCGGTTTTATGACAAGCTATAAAATGTGCCATCGTAGAGAATCTATCCAAAACAACAAAAATAGAATCCCTCCTCTTCTTATTCCTAGGCAACCCCAAACTAAAGTCCATAGAAATGTCAATCCAAGTCGCCTTTATCTCGTGAGTTTCAGAAAGTAGCAACGTGATTTGTTCTTTAGAGAAGTCGCTAGGTTGCATGGCATGCCTAGGACTATGTTTCTGGTCGCGATGTTAAATTCTTGAGTTACTTTGGAAGACTTTATGGGCTAAACTTGGCACAAAATTGTTGTTTTCTACTACTGTCCTCCTCAAACTGATGGACAAACTGAAGGTTGCAATAGAACTTGGGAACACCTTTGCGTGCTATTCTTAAAAGAACTTGGATTGACATTTCTATGGACTTTATTTTGGGTTGCCTAGGACTAAGAAGGGGAGGGATTCTATTTTTGTTGTTGTGGATAGATTCTCTCAGATGGCATATTTTATAGCTTGTCATAAAACCGATTATGATTCAAACATTGCGGATTGTTCTTTAGAGAAGTCGTCTAGGTTGCATGGCATGCCTAGGACTATTGTTTCGGTCGCGATGTTAAATTCTTGAGTACTTTGGAAGGACTTTATGGGCTAAACTTGGCACAAAATTGTTGTTTTCTACTACTTGTATCCTCAAACGGATGGACAAACTGAAGTTGTTCAATAGAACTTTGGGAACACTTTTGCGTGCTATTCTAAAAAGAACTTGGATTGACATTTCTATGGACTTTAGTTTGGGGTTGCCTAGGACTAAGAAGGGAGGGATTCTATTTTTGTTGTTGTGGATAGATTCTCTAAGATGGCACATTTTATAGCTTGTCATAAAACCGATGATGCTTCAAACATTGCGGATTTGTTCTTTAGAGAAGTCGCTTAGGTTGCCTTGGCATGCCTAGGACTATTGTTTCTGTCGCGATGTTAAATTCTTGAGTTACTTTTGGAATAATTTATGGGCTAAACTTGGCACAAAATTGTTGTTTTCTACTACTTGTCATCCTCAAACGGATGGACAAACTGAAGTTGTCAATAGAACTTTGGGAACACTTTTGCGTGCTATTCTTAAAAAGAACTTGGATTGACATTTCTATGGGACTTTATTTGGGGTTGCCTAGGACTAAGAAGGGGAGGATTCTATTTTGTTGTTGTGGATAGATTCTCTAAGATGGCACATTTTATAGCTTGTCATAAAAACGATGATGCTTCAAACATTGCGGATTTGTTCTTTAGAGAAGTCGCTAGGTTGCATGGCATGCCTAGGACTATTGTTTCTCGTCGCGATGTTAAATTCTTGAGTTACTTTGGAAGACTTTATGGGCTGAACTTGGCACAAAAATTGTTGTTTTCTACTACTTGTCATCCTCAAACGGATGGACAAACTGAAGTTGTCAATAGAACTTTGGGAACACTTTTGCGTGCTATTCTTAAAAGAACTTGGATTGACAATTCTATGGACTTTATTTTGGGGTTGCCTAGGACTAAGAAGGGGAGGGATTCTATTTTTGTTGTTGTGGATAGATTCTCTAAGATGGCACATTTATAGCTTGTCATAAAACCGATGATGCTTCAAACATTGCGGATTTGTTCTTTAGAGAAGTCGCTAGGTTGCATGGCATGCCTAGGACTATTGTTTCTGGTCGCGATGTTAAATTCTTGAGTTACTTTTGGAAGACTTTATGGGCTAAACTTGGCACAAAATTGTTGTTTTCTACTACTTGTCATCCTCAAACGGATGGACAAACTGAAGTTGTCAATAGAAACTTTGGGAACACCTTTTGCGTGCTATTCTTAAAAAGAACTTGGATTGACATTTCTATGGACTTTATTTTGGGGTTGCCTAGGACTAAGAAGGGGAGGGATTCTATTTTTGTTGTTGTGGATAGATTCTCTAAGATGGCACATTTTATAGCTTGTCATAAAACCGATGATGCTTCAAACATTGCGGATTTGTTCTTTAGAGAAGTCGCTAGGTTGCATGGCATGCCTAGGACTATTGTTTCTCGGTCGCGATGTTAAATTCTTGAGTTACTTTGGAAGACTTTATGGGCTAAACTTGGCACAAAATTGTTGTTTTCTACTACTTGTCATCCTCAAACGGATGGACAAACTGAAGTTGTCAATGAGAACTTTGGGAACACCTTTGCGTGCTATTCTTAAAATAGAACTTGGATGACATTTCTATGGACTTTATTTTGGGGTTGCCTAGACTAAGAAGGGAGGGATTCTATTTTTGTTGTTGTGGATAGATTCTCTAAGATGGCACATTTTATAGCTTGTCATAAAACCGATGATGCTTCAAACATTGCGGATTTGTTCTTTAGAGAAGTCGCTAGGTTGCATGGCATGCCTAGGACTATTGTTTCTGGTCGCGATGTATAATTCTTGAGTTACTTTTGGAAGACTTTATGGGCTAACTTGGCACAAAATTGTGTTTTCTACTACTTGTCATCCTCAAACGGATGACAAACTGAAGTTGTCAATAGAACTTTGGGAACACCTTTGCGTGCTATTCTTAAAAAGAACTTGGATTGACATTTCTATGGACTTTATTTTGGGGTTGCCTAGACTAAGAAGGGAGGGATTCTATTTTTGTTGTTGTGGATAGATTCTCTAAGATGCACATTTTATAGCTTGTCATAAAACCGATGATGCTTCAAACATTGCGGATTTGTTCTTTAGAGAAGTCGCTTAGGTTGCATGGCATGCCTAGGACTATTGATTTCTGGTCGCGATGTTAATCTTGAGTTACTTTTGGAAGACTTTATGGGCTAAACTTGGCACAAATTGTTGTTTTCTACTACTTGTCATCCTCAAACGGATGGACAAACTGAAGTTGTCAATGGAACTTTGGGAACACCTTTGCGTGGTATTCTTAAAAAGAACTTGGATTGACAATTCATGGACTTTATTTTGGGGTTGCCTAGGACTAAGAAGGGGAGGGATTCTATTTTTGTTGTTGTGGATAGATTCTCTAAGATGGACATTTTTATAGCTTGTCATAAAACCGATGATGCTTCAAAATTGCGGTTTGTTCTTTAGAGAAGTCGCTAGGTTGCTTGGCATGCCTAGGACTATTG
>NW_027331242.1:26970-100000 GCF_022965805.1 Primulina eburnea
AACTTGGATGTGAAGTTTCTTCTGGACTTTATTTTGGTAGTTTTTTGCCTAGGCCTAAGAAGGAGGGATTCTATTTTGTTAGTTGTGGATAGATTCTCTAAGATGCACATTTTATAGCGTGTCATGAAACCGATGATGCTTCAAACATTACGGATTTGTTCTTTAGAGAAGTCGCATAGGTGCATGGCATGCTGGACTATTGTTTCTGTCGCGATGTTAAATTCTTGAGTTACTTTGGAAGACTTTATGGGCTAAACTTGGCAAAAATTGTTGTTTTCTACTACTTGTCATCCTCAAACGGATGGACAAACTGAAGTTGTCATAGAACTTTGGGACACTTTTGCGTGCTATTCTTAAATAGAACTTGGATTGACATTCTATGGACTTTATTTGGGGTTGCCTAGGACTAGAAGGGGAGGGGATTCTATTTTTGTTGTTGTGGATAGATTCTCTAAGATGGCACATTTTATAGCTTGTCATAAACCGATGATGCTTCAAACATTGCGGATTTGTCTTTAGAGAAGTCGTTAGGTTGCTTGGCCTGCTAGGATATTGTTTCTGGTCGCGATGTTAATTCTTGAGTTACTTTTGGAAGACTTTATGGGCTAAACTTGGCACAAAATTGTTGTTTTCTACTACTTGTCATCCTCAAACGGAGGACAAACTGAAGTTGTCAATAGAACTTTGGGAACACCTTTTGCGTGCTATTCTTAAATAGAACTTGGATTGACATTTCTATGGACTTTATTTTGGGTTGCCTAGGACTAAGAAGGGGAGGATTCTATTTTTGTTGTTGTGGATAGATTCTCTAAGATGGCACATTTTATAGCTTGTCATAAAACCGATGATGCTTCAAACATTGCGGATTTGTTCTTTAGAAAAGTCGTTAGGTTGCATGGCATGCCTAGGAATATTGTTTCTGGTCGCGATGTTAATTCTTGAGTTACTTTTGGAGACTTTATGGGCTAAACTTGGCACAAAATTGTTGTTTTCTACTACTTGTCATCCTCAAACGGATGGACAAACTGAAGTGTCAATAGAACTTGGGAACACTTTTGCGTGCTATTCTTAAAAGAACTTGGATTGACATTTCTATGGACTTTATTTTGGGGTTGCCTAGGACTAAGAAGGGAAGGGATTCTATTTTGTTGTTGTGGATAGATTCTCTAAGATGGCACATTTTTATAGCTTGTCATAAAACCGATGATGCTTCAAACATTGCGGATTTGTTCTTTAGAGAAGTCGTAGGTTGCATGGCCTGCCTAGGACTATTGTTTCTGGTCGCGATGTTAAATTCTTGAGTTACTTTTCGGAATACTTTATGGGCTAAACTTGGCACAAAATTGTTGTTTTCTACTACTTGTCATCCTCAAACGGATGGACAAACTGAAGTTGTCAATAGAACTTTGGGAACACTTTTGCGTGCTATTCTTAAAATAGAACTTGGATTGACATTTCATGGACTTTATTTTGGGTTGCCTAGGACTAAGAAGGGGAGGGATTCTATTTTTGTTGTTGTGGATAGATTCTCTAAGATGGCACATTTTATAGCTTGTCATAAACCGATGATGCTTCAAACATTGCGGATTTGTTCTTTAGAGAAGTCGTTAGGTTGCATGGCATGCCTAGGACTTATTGTTTCTGGTCGCGATTGTTAAATTCTTGAGTTACTTTTGGAAGACTTTATGGGCTAAACTGGCACAAAATTGTTGTTTTCTACTACTTGTCATCCTCAAACGGATGACAAACTGAAGTTGTCAATAGAACTTTGGGAACACTTTTGCGTGCTATTCTTAAAAAGAACTTGGATTGACATTCTATGGACTTTATTTGGGGTTGCCTAGGACTAAGAAGGGGAGGGATTCTATTTTTGTTGTTGTGGATAGATTCTCTAAGATGGCACATTTTATAGCTTGTCATAAAACCGATGATGCTTCAAACATTGCGGATTTGTTCTTTAGAGAAGTCGTTAGGTTGCATGGCATGCCTAGGACTATTGTTTCTGGTCGCGATGTTAAATTCTTGAGTTACTTTTGGAAGACTTTATGGGCTAAACTTGGCACAAAATTGTTGTTTTCTACTACTTGTCATCCTCAAACGGATGGACAAACTGAAGTTGTCAATAGAACTTTGGGACACTTTTGCGTGCTATTCTTAAATAGAACTTGGATTGACATTCTATGGAATTTATTTTGGGGTTGCCTAGGACTAAGAAGGGGAGGGATTCTATTTTTGTTGTTGTGGATAGATTCTCTAAGATGGCACATTTTATAGCTTGTCATAAAACCGATGATGCTTCAAACATTGCGGATTTGTTCTTTAGAGAAGTCGTTAGGTTGCATGGCATGCCTAGGAATATTGTTTCTGGTCGCGATGTTAAATTCTTGAGTTACTTTTGGAATACTTTATGGGCTAAACTTGGCACAAAATTGTTGTTTTCTACTACTTGTCATCCTCAAACGGATGGACAAACTGAAGTTTGTCAATAGAACTTTGGGAACACTTTTGCGTGCTATTCTTAAAAGAACTTGGATTGACATTTCTATGGACTTTATTTTGGGGTTGCCTAGGACTAAGAAGGGGAGGGATTCTATTTTTGTTGTTGTGGATAGATTCTCTAAGATGGCACATTTTATAGCTTGTCATAAAACCGATGATGCTTCAAACATGCGGATTTGTTCTTTAGAGAAGTCGCTAGGTTGCATGGCATGCCTAGGAATATTGTTTCTGGTCGCGATGTTAATTCTTGAGTTACTTTCGGAATACTTTATGGGCTAAACTTGGCACAAATTGTTGTTTTCTACTACTTGTCATCCTCAAACGGATGGACAAACTGAAGTTGTCAATAGAACTTGGGAACACTTTGCGTGCTATTCTTAAAAGAACTTGGATTGACATTTCTATGGACTTTATTTTGGGGTTGCCTAGGACTAAGAAGGGGAGGGATTCTATTTTTGTTGTTGTGGATAGATTCTCTAAGATGGCACATTTTATAGCTTGTCATAAAACCGATGATGCTTCAAACATTGCGGATTTGTTCTTTAGAGAGTCGCTAGGTTGCATGGCATGCCTAGGACTATTGTTTCTGGTCGCGATGTTAAATTCTTGAGTTACTTTTGGAAGACTTTATGGGCTAAACTTGGCACAAAATTGTTGTTTTCTACTACTTGTCATCCTCAACGGATGGACAAACTGAAGTTGTCAATAGAACTTGGGAACACTTTTGCGTGCTATTCTTAAAAAGAACTTGGATTGACATTTCTATGGACTTTATTTTGGGTTGCCTAGGACTAAGAAGGGGAGGGATTCTATTTTTGTTGTTGTGGATAGATTCTCTAAGATGGCACATTTTATAGCTTGTCATAAAACCGATGATGCTTCAAACATTGCGATTTGTCTTTAGAGAAGTCGTTAGGTTGCATGGCATGCTAGGAATATTGTTTCTGGTCGCGATGTTAAATTCTTGAGTTACTTTTGAAGACTTTATGGCTAAACTTGGCACAAAATTGTTGTTTCTACTACTTGTCATCCTCAAACGGAATGGACAAACTGAAGTTGTCATAGAACTTTGGGAACACTTTGCGTGCTATTCTTAAATGAAACTTGGATTGACATTTCTATGGACTTTATTTTGGGGTTGCCTAGGACTAAGAAGGGGAGGGATTCTATTTTTGTTGTTGTTGATAGATTCTCTAAGATGGCACATTTTATAGCTTGTCATAAACCGATTGATGCTTCAAACATTGCGGATTTGTTCTTTAGAGAAGTCGTTAGGTTGCATGGCATGCCTAGGACTATTGTTTCTGGTCGCGATGTTAAATTCTTGAGTTACTTTTGGAAGACTTTATGGGCTAAACTTGGCACAAAATTGTTGTTTTCTACTACTTGTCATCCTCAAACGGATGGACAAACTGAAGTTGTCAAGTAGAACTTTGGGAAACACTTTTGCGTGCTATTCTTAAAAAGAACTTGGATTGACATTTCTATGGACTTTATTTTGGGGTTGCCTAGGACTAAGAAGGGGAGGATTCTATTTTTGTTGTTGTGGATAGATTCTCTAAGATGGCACATTTTATAGCTTGTCATAAAACCGATGATGCTTCAAACATTGCGGATTTGTTCTTTAGAGAAGTCGTTAGGTTGCATGGCATGCCTAGGACTATTGTTTCTGGTCGCGATGTTAAATTCTTGAGTACTTTTGGAATACTTTATGGGCTAAACTTGGCACAAAATTGTTGTTTTCTACTACTTGTCATCCTCAAACGGATGGACAAACTGAAGTTGTCAATAGAACTTTGGGAACACTTTTGCGTGCTATTCTTAAAAGAAACTTGGATTGACATTTCTATGGACTTTATTTTGGGGTTGCCTAGGACTAAGAAGGGGAGGGATTCTATTTTTGTTGTTGTGGATAGATTCTCTAAGATGGCACATTTTATAGCTTGTCATAAAACCGATGATGCTTCAAACATTGCGGATTTGTTCTTTAGAGAAGTCGCTAGGTTGCATGGCATGCCTAGGACTATTGTTTCTGGTCGCGATGTTAAATTCTTGAGTTACTTTTGGAAGACTTTATGGGCTAACTTGGCACAAAATTGTTGTTTTCTACTACTTGTCATCCTCAAACGGATGGACAAACTGAAGTTGTCAATAGAACTTTGGGAACACCTTTGCGTGCTATTCTTAAAAAGAACTTGGATTGACATTTCTATGGACTTTATTTTGGGGTTGCCTAGGACTAAGAAGGGAGGGATTCTATTTTTGTTGTTGTGGATAGATTCTCTAAGATGGCACATTTTATAGCTTGTCATAAAACCGATGATGCTTCAAACATTGCGGATTTGTTCTTTAGAGAAGTCGCTAGGTTGCATTGGCATGCCTAGGACTATTGTTTCTGGTCGCGATGTTAAATTCTGAGTTACTTTGGAAGACTTTATGGGCTGAACTTGGCACAAAATTGTTGTTTTCTACTACTTGTCATCCTCAAACGGATGGACAAACTGAAGTTGTCAATAGAACTTTGGGAACACTTTGCGTGCTATTCTTAAAAAGAACTTGGATTGACAATTTCTATGGACTTTATTTTGGGGTTGCCTAGGACTAAGAAGGGGAGGGATTCTATTTTGTTGTTGTGGATAGATTCTCTAAGATGGCACATTTTATAGCTTGTCATAAACCGATGATGCTTCAAACATTGCGGATTGTTCTTTAGAGAAGTCGCTAGGTTGCATGGCATGCCTAGGACTATTGTTCTGGTCGCGATGTTAAATTCTTGAGTTACTTTTGGAAGACTTTATGGGCTAAACTTGGCACAAAATTGTTGTTTTCTACTACTTGTCATCCTCAAACGATGGACAAACTGAAGTTGTCCAATAGAACTTTGGGAACACCTTTTGCGTGCTATTCTTAAAAAGAACTTGGATTGACATTTCTATGGACTTATTTTGGGGTTGCCTAGGACTAAGAAGGGGAGGGATTCTATTTTTGTTGTTGTGGATAGATTCTCTAAGATGGCACATTTTATAGCTTGTCATAAACCGATGATGCTTCAAACATTGCGGATTTGTTCTTTAGAGAAGTCGCTAGGTTGCATGGCATGCCTAGGACTATTGTTTCTCGGTCGCGATGTTAAATTCTTGAGTTACTTTGGAATACTTTATGGGCTAAACTTGGCACAAAATTGTTGTTTTCTACTACTTGTCATCCTCAAACGGATGGACAAACTGAAGTTGTCAATAGAACTTTGGGAACACTTTTGCGTGCTATTCTTAAAAAGAACTTGGATTGACATTTCTATGGACTTTATTTGGGGTTGCCTAGGACTAAGAAGGAGGGAGGGATTCTATTTTTGTTGTTGTGGATAGATTCTCTAAGATGGCACATTTTATAGCTTGTCATAAACCGATGATGCTTCAAACATTGCGGATTTGTTCTTTAGAGAAGTCGCTAGGTTGCATGGCATGCCTAGGACTATTGTTTCTCGTCGCAATGTTAAATTATTGAGTTACTTTTGGAAGAATTTATGGGCTAAACTTGGCACAAAATTGTTGTTTTCTAACTACTTGTCATCCTCAAACGGATGGACAACTGAAGTTGTCATAGAACTTTGGGAACACTTTGCGTGCTATTCTTAAAAGAACTTGGATTGACATTTCTATGGACTTTATTTTGGGGTGCCTAGGCCTAAGAAGAGGAGGGATTCTATTTTGTAGTTGTGGATAGATTCTCTAAGATGGCACATTTTATAGCTTGTCATAAAACCGATGATGCTTCAAACATTGCGGATTTGTTCTTTAGAGAAGTCGCTAGGTTGCATGGCATGCCTTAGGACTATTGTTTCTCGTCGCAATGTTAAATTTTGAGTTACTTTTGGAATAATTTATGGGCTAACTTGGCACAAAATTGTTGTTTTCTACTACTTGTCATCCTCAAACGGATGGACAAACTGAAGTTGTCAATAGAACTTTGGGAACACTTTGCGTGCTATTCTTAAAAGAACTTGGATTGACATTTTCTATGGACTTTATTTTGGGGTTGCCTAGGCCTAAGAAGAGGAGGATTCTATTTTGTAGTTGTGGATAGATTCTCTAAGATGGCACATTTTATAGCTTGTCATAAAACGATGGATGCTTCAAACATTGCGGATTTGTTCTTTAGAGAAGTCGTTAGGTTGCATGGCATGCCTAGGACTATTGTTTCTGGTCGCGAATGTTAAATTTTTGAGTTACTTTTGGAATAATTTATGGGCTAAACTTGGCACAAAATTGTTGTTTTCTACTACTTGTCATCCTCAAACAGGATGGACAAACTGAAGTTGTCAATAGAACTTTGGGAACACCTTTGCGTGCTATTCTTAAAAAGAACTTGGATTGACATTCTATGGACTTATTTTGGGGTTGCCTAGGACTAAGAAGGGGAGGGATTCTATTTTTGTTGTTGTGGATAGATTCTCTAAGATGGCACATTTTATAGCTTGTCATAAAACCGATGATGCTTCAAAAATTGCGGATTTGTTCTTTAGAGAAGTCGCTAGGTTGCATTGCATGCCTAGGACTATTGTTTCTGGTCGCGATGTAAATTCTTGAGTTACTTTTGGAAGACTTTATGGGCTTAAACTTGGCACAAAAATTGTTGTTTTCTACTACTTGTCATCCTCAAACGGATGGACAAACTGAAGTTGTCAATAGAAAATTTGGGAACACTTTTGCGTGCTATCTTAAAAAAGACTTGGATTGACATTTTATGGACTTTATTTTGGGTTTGCCTAGGACTAAGAAGGGGAGGTTCTATTTTTGTTGTTGTGGAATAGATTCTCTAAGAGGCACATTTTATAGCTTGTCATAAAACCGATGATGCTTCAAACATTGCGGATTTGTTCTTAGAGAGTCGTTAGGTTGCATGGCATGCCTAGGAACTATTGTTTCTGGTCGCGATGTTAAATTCTTGAGTTACTTTTGGAAGACTTTATGGGCTAAACTTGGCACAAAATTGTTGTTTTCTACTACTTGTCATCCTCAAACGGATGGACAACTGAAGTTGTACATAGAAACTTTGGGAACACTTTGCGTGCTATTCTTAAAAGAACTTGGATTGACATTTCTATGGACTTTATTTTGGGGTTGCCTAGGCCCTAAGAAGAGGGAGGGATTCTATTTTTGTTGTTGGGATAGATTCTCTAAGATGGCACATTTTATAGCTTGTCATAAAACCGATGATGCTTCAAAACATTGCGGATTGTTCTTAGAGAAGTCGCTAGGTTGCATGGATGCCTAGGACTATTGTTTCTCGTCGCAATGTTAAATTCTTGAGTTACTTTTGGAATAATTTATGGGCTAAACTTGGCACAACCTTGTTGTTTTCTACTACTTGTCATTCTCAAACAGATGGAAAAATTGAAGTTGTCAATAAAACTTTGGGAACACTTTTGCGTGCTATTCTTAAAAGAACTTGGATTGACATTCTATGGACTTTAGTTTGGGGTTGCCTAGGCCTAAGAAGAGGAGGGATTCTATTTTTGTAGTTGTGGATAGATTCTCTAAGATGGCACATTTTATAGATTGTCATGAAAACCGATGATGCTTCAAATATTGCGGATTTGTTCTTTAGAGAAGTCGCTAGGTTGTATGGCATGCCTGGACTATTGTTTCTGGTCGCGTTGTTAAATTCTTGAGTTACTTTTGGAAGACTTTATGGGCTAAACTTGGCACAAATTGTTGTTTCTACTACTTGTCATTCTCAAACAGATGGACAAACTGAGTTGTCATAAACCGCAAAGTTTGAAGCATCATCGTTTATGACAAGGCTATAAAAGTGGCCATCTTAGAGAACTATCCACAGACAACTAAAAATAGAATCCCTCCTCTTATTAGGCCTAGGCAACCCCAAACTAAAGTCCATAGAAATGTCAATCCAAGTTCCTTTTAAGAATAGCACGCAAAAGTGTTTCCAAAGTTCTATGGACAACTTCAGTTGTCCATCCATTCGAGGATGACAAGTAGTAGAAAACAACAATTTTGTGCCAATTTTAGCCCATAAATTATTTCAAAAGTAACTCAAAAATCTAACATTGCGACGAGAAACAATAGTCCTAGGCATGCCATGCAACCTAGCGACTTCTCTAAAGAAAAAATCCGCAATGTTTGAAGCATCATCGGTTTTATGACAAGCTATAAAATGTGCCATCGTAGAGAATCTATCCAAAACAACAAAAATAGAATCCCTCCTCTTCTTAGGCCTAGGCAACCCCAAACTAAAGTCCATAGAAATGTCAATCCAAGTTCCTTTTAAGAATAGCACGAAAAAGTGTTCCCAAAGTTCTATTGACAACTTCAGTTTGTCCATCCGTTTGAGGATGACAAGTAGTAGAAACTAACAATTTTTTGCCAAGTTCAGGCCATAAATTATTCCAAAAGTAACTCAAAAATTTAACATTGCAACAAGAAACAATAGTCCCAGGCATGCCATGCAACCTAGCGACTTCTCTAAAGAACAAATCCGCAATGTTTGAAGCATCATCGGTTTTATGACAAGCTATAAAAAGTGCCATCTTAGAGAATCTATCCACAACAACAAAAATAGAATCCCTCCCCTTCTTTGTCCTAGGCAACCCCAAAATAAATTCCATAGAAATGTCAATCCAAGTTCTATTTAGGAATAGCACGCAAAGGTGTCCCCAAAGTTTTATTGACAACTTCAGTTTGTCCATCTGTTTGAGAATGACAAGTAGAAGAAAACAACAATTTTGTGCCAAGTTTAGCCCATAAATTATTCCAAAAGTAACTCAAAAATTTAACATTGCAACGAGAAACAATATTCCTAGGCATGCCATGCAACCTAGCGACTTCTCTAAAGAACAAATCCGCAATGTTTGAAGCATCATCGGTTTCATGACAAGCTATAAAATGTGCCATCGTAGAGAATCTATCCACAACTACAAAAATAGAATCCCTCCTCTTCTTAGGCCTAGGCAACTCCAAAATAAAGTCCAGAGAAATGTCAATCCAAGTTCTTTTTGAGAATAGCACGCAAAAGTGTTCCCAAAGTTTTATTGACAACTTCAGTTTGTCCATCCGTTTGAGGATGACAAGTAGTAGAAAACAACAATTTTGTGCCAAGTTCAGCCCATAAAGTCTTCCAAAAGTAACTCAAGAATTTAACATCGCGACCAGAAACAATAGTTCTAGGCTTGCCAAGCAATCTAGCGACTTCTCTAAAGAACAAATCCGCAATGTTTGAAGCATCATCGGTTTTATGACAAGCTATAAAATGTGCCATCTTAGAGAATCTATCCACAACAACAAAAATAGAATCCCTCCCCTTCTTTGTCCTAGGCAACCCCAAAATAAAGTCCATAGAAATGTCAATCCAAGTTCTTTTTAAGAATAGCACGCAAAGGTGTCCCCAAAGTTCTATTGACAACTTCAGTTTGTCCATCAGTTTGAGGATGACAAGTAGTAGAAAACAACAATTTTGCGCCAAGTTCAGCCCATAAAGTATTCCAAAAGTAACTCAAGAATTTAACATCGCGACAAGAAACAATAGTCCTAGGCATGCCAAGCAACCTAGCGACTTCTCTAAAGAACAAAACCGCAATTTTGAAGCATCATCGATTTTATGACAAGCTATAAAATGTGCCATCTTAGAGAATCTATCCACAATAACAAAAATAGAATCCCTCCCCTTCTTAGTCCTAGGCAACCCCAAAATATAGTCCATAGAATTGTCAATCCAAGTTCTTTTTAAGAATAGCACGCAAAGGTGTTCCCAAAGTTCCATTGACAACTTCAGTTTGTCCATCCGTTTGAGGATGACAAGATGTAGAAAACAACAATTTTGTGCCAAGTTTAGCCCATAAATTATTCCAAAAGTAACTCTAAAATTTAACATTGCAACAAGAAACAATAGTCCCAGGCATGCCATGCATCCTAGCGACTTCTCTAAAGAACAAATCCGCAATGTTTGAAGCATCATCGGTTTTATGACAAGCTATAAAAAGTGCCATCTTAGAGAATCTATCCACAACAACTAAAATAGAATCCCTCCTCTTCTTAGGCCTAGGCAACCCCAAACTAAAGTCCATAGAAATGTCAATTCAAGTTCCTTTTAAGAATAGCACGCAAAAGTGTTCCCAAAGTTCTATGGACAACTTCAGTTTGTCCATCCGTTTGAGGATGACAAGTAGTAGAAACCAACAATTTTGTGCCAAGTTTAGCCCATAAATTATTCCAAAAGTAACTTAAAAATTTAACATTGCGACGAGAAACAATAGTCCTAGGCATGCCATGCAACCTAGCGACTTCTCTAAAGAACAAATCCGCAATGTTTGAAGCATCATCGGTTTCATGACAATCTATAAAATGTGTCATCTTAGAGAATCTATCCACAACTACAAAAATAGAATCCCTGCTCTTCTTAGGCCTAGGCAACCCCAAACTAAAGTCCATAGAAATGTCAATCCAAGTTCCTATTAAGAATAGCACGAAAAAGTGTTCCCAAAGTTCTATTGACAACTTCAGTTTGTCCATCCGTTTGTGGATGACAAGTAGTAGAAACCAACAATTTTGTGCCAAGTTTAGCCCGTAAATTTTTCCAAAAGTGACTCAAAAATTTAACATTGCGACGAGAAAAAATAGTCCTAGGCATGCCATGCAACCTAGCGAATTCTCTAAAGAACAAATCCGCAATGTTTGAAGCATCATCGGTTTCATGACAAGCTATAAAATGTGCCATCTTAGAGAATCTATCCACAACTACAAAAATAGAATCCCTCCTCTTCTTACGCCTAGGCAACCCCAAACTAAAGTCCATAGAAATGTCAATCTCAGTTCTTTTTAAGAATAGCACGCAAAAGTGTTCCCAAAGTTTTATTGACAACTTCAGTTTGTCCATCTGTTTGAGAATGACAAGTAGTAGAAAACAACAATTTTGTGCCAAGTTTAGCCCATAAATTATTCCAAAAGTAACTCAAAAATTTAACATTGCGACGAGAAACAATATTCCTAGGCATGCCATGCAACCTAGCGACTTCTCTAAAGAACAAATCCGCAATGTTTGAAGCATCATCGGTTTCATGACAAGCTATAAAATGTGCCATCTTAGAGAATCTATCCACAACTACAAAAATAGAATCCCTCCTCTTCTTAGGCCTAGGCAACTCCAAAATAAAGTCCAGAGAAATGTCAATCCAAGTTCTTTTTGAGAATAGCACGCAAAAGTGTTCCCAAAGTTTTATTGACAACTTCAGTTTGTCCATCCGTTTGAGGATGACAAGTAGTAGAAAACAACAATTTTGTGCCAAGTTCAGCCCATAAAGTCTTCCAAAAGTAACTAAAGAATTTAACATCGCGACCAGAAACAATAGTTCTAGGCTTGCCAAGCAATCTAGCGACTTCTCTAAAGAACAAATCCGCAATATTTGAAGCATCATCGGTTTTATGACAAGCTATAAAATGTGCCATCTTAGAGAATCTATCAACAACAACAAAAATAGAATCCCTCCCCTTCTTTGTCCTAGGCAACCCCAAAATAAAGTCCATAGAAATGTCAATCCAAGTTCTTTTTAAGAATAGCACGCAAAGGTGTCCCCAAAGTTCTATTGACAACTTCAGTTTGTCCATCAGTTTGAGGATGACAAGTAGTAGAAAACAACAATTTTGCGCCAAGTTCAGCCCATAAAGTATTCCAAAAGTAACTCAAGAATTTAACATCGCGACCAGAAACAATAGTCCTAGGCATGCCAAGCAACCTAGCGACTTCTCTAAAGAACAAAACCGCAATTTTTGAAGCATCATCGGTTTTATGACAAGCTATAAAATGTGTCATCTTAGAGAATCTATCCACAACAACAAAAATAGAATCCCTCCCCTTCTTAGTCCTTGGCAACCCCAAAATAAAGTCCATAGAATTGTCAATCCAAGTTCTTTTTAAGAATAGCACGCAAAGGTGTTCCCAAAGTTCCATTGACAACTTCAGTTTGTCCATCCGTTTGAGGTTGACAAGTAGTAGAAAACAACAATTTTGTGTCAAGTTTAGCCCATAAATTATTCCAAAAGTAACTCAAAAATTTAACATTGCGACAAGAAACAATAGTCCCAGGCATGCCATGCAACCTAGCGACTTCTCTAAAGAACAAATCGGCAATGTTTGAAGCATCATCAGTTTTATGACAAGCTATAAAAAGTGCCATCTTAGAGACTCTATCCACAACAACTAAAATAGAATCCCTCCTCTTCTTATTCCTAGGCAACCCCAAACTAAAGTCCATAGAAATGTCAATCCAAGTTCCTTTTAAGAATAGCACGCAAAAGTGTTTCCAAAGTTCTATGGACAACTTCAGTTTGTCCATCCGTTTGAGGATGACAAGTAGTAGAAAAAAACAATTTTGTGCCAAGTTTAGCCCATAAATTATTCCAAAAGTAACTCAAAAATCTAACATTGCAACGAGAAACAATAGTCCTAGGCATGCCATGCAACCTAGCGACTTCTCTAAAGAACAAATCCGCAATGTTTGAAGCATCATCGGTTTTATGACAAGCTATAAAAAGTGCCATCTTAGAGAATCTATCCACAACAACTAAAATAGAATCCCTCCTCTTATTAGGCCTAGGCAACCCCAAACTAAAGTCCATAGAAATGTCAATCCAAGTTCCTTTTAAGAATAGCACGCAAAAGTGTTTCCAAAGTTCTATTAACAACTTCAGTTTGTCCATCCGTTTGAGGATGACAAGTAGTAGAAAACAACAATTTTGTGCCAAGTTTAGCCCATAAATTATTCCAAAAGTAACTCAAAAATCTAACATTGCGACGAGAAACAATAGTCCTAGGAATGCCATGCAACCTAGCGACTTCTCTAAAGAAAAAATCCGCAATGTTTGAAGCATCATCGGTTTCATGACAAGCTATAAAATGTGCCATCTTAGAGAATCTATCCACAACTACAAAAATAGAATCCCTCCTCTTCTTAGGCCTAGGCAACCCCAAACTAAAGTCCATAGAAATGTCAATCCAAGTTCTTTTTAAGAATAGCACGCAAAAGTGTTCCAAAGTTTTATTGACAACTTCAGTTTGTCCATCTGTTTGAGAATGACAAGTAGTAGAAAACAACAATTTTGTGCCAAGTTTAGCCCATAAAGTCTTCCAAAAGTAACTCAAGAATTTAACAACGCGACCAGAAACAATAGTCCTAGGCATGCCATACAACCTAGCGACTTCTCTAAAGAACAAATCCGCAATATTTGAAGCATCATCGGTTTCATGACAATCTATAAAATGTGCCATCTTAGAGAATCTATCCACAACTACAAAAATAGAATCCCTCCTCTTCTTAGGCCTAGGCAACCCCAAACTAAAGTCCATAGAAATGTCAATCCAAGTTCTTTTTAAGAATAGCACGCAAAAGTGTTCCCAAAGTTTTATTGACAACTTCAAATTTTCCATCTGTTTGAGAATGACAAGTAGTAGAAAACAACAATTTTGTGCCAAGTTTAGCCCGTAAATTTTTCCAAAAGTGATTCAAAAATTTAACATTGCGACGAGAAACAATAGTCCTAGGCATACCATGCAACCTAGCGAATTCTCTAAAGAACAAATCCGCAATGTTTGAAGCATCATCGGTTTCATGACAAGCTATAAAATGTGCCATCTTAGAGAATCTATCCACAACTACAAAAATAGAATCCCTCCTCTTCTTAGGCCTAGGCAACCCCAAACTAAAGTCCATAGAAATGTCAATCCAAGTTCTTTTTAAAAATAGCACGCAAAAGTGTTCCCAAAGTTTTATTGACAACTTCAGTTTGTCCATCCGTTTGAGGATGACAAGTAGTAGAAAACAACAATTTTGTGCCAAGTTCAGCCCATAAAGTCTTCCAAAAGTAACTCAAGAATTTAACAACGCGACCAGAAACAATAGTTCTAGGCATGCCAAGCAATCTAGCGACTTCTCTAAAGAACAAATCCGCAATGTTTGAAGCATCATCGGTTTTATGACAAGCTATAAAATGTGTCATCTTAGAGAATCTATCCACAACAACAAAAATAGAATCACTCCCCTTCTTTGTCCTAGGCAACCCCAAAATAAAGTCCATTGAAATGTCAATCCAAGTTCTTTTTAAGAATAGCATGCAAAGGTGTTCCCAAAGTTCTATTGACAACTTCAGTTTGTCCATCAGTTTGAGGATGACAAATAGTAGAAAACAACAATTTTGCGCCAAGTTCAGCCCATAAAGTATTCCAAAAGTAACTCAAGAATTTAACATCGCGACCAGAAACAATAGTCCTAGGCATGTCAAGCAACCTAGCGACTTCTCTAAAGAACAAATCCGCAATTTTTGAAGCATCATCGGTTTTATGATAAACTACAAAATGTGCCATCTTAGAGAATCTATCCACAACAACAAAAATAGAATCCCTCCCCTTCTTAGTCCTAGGCAACCCCAAAATATAGTCCATAGAATTGTCAATCCAAGTTCTTTTTAAGAATAGCACGCAAAGGTGTTCCCAAAGTTCCATTGACAACTTCAGTTTGTCCATCCGTTTGAGGATGACAAGATGTAGAAAACAACAATTTTGTGCCAAGTTTAGCCCATAAATTATTCCAAAAGTAACTCAAAAATTTAACATTGCAACAAGAAACAATAGTCCCAGGCATGCCATGCAACCTAGCGACTTCTCTAAAGAACAAATCCGCAATGTTTGAAGAATCATCGGTTTTATGACAAGCTATAAAAAGTGCCATCTTAGAGAATCTATCCACAACAACTAAAATAGAATCCCTCCTCTTCTTAGGCCTAGGCAACCCCAAACTAAAGTCCATAGAAATGTCAATCCAAGTTCCTTTTAAGAATAGCACGCAAAAGTGTTCCCAAAGTTCTATGGACAACTTCAGTTTGTCCATCCGTTTGAGGATGACAAGTAGTAGAAAACAACAATTTTGTGCCAAGTTTAGCCCATAAATTATTCCAAAAGTAACTCAAAAATTTAACATTGCGACAAGAAACAATAGTCCCAGGCATGCCATGCAACCTAGCGACTTCTCTAAAGAACAAATCGGCAATGTTTGAAGCATCATCCGTTTTATGACAAGCTATAAAAAGTGCCATCTTAGAGATTCTACCCACAACAACTAAAATAGAATCCCTCCTCTTCTTATTCCTAGGCAACCCCAAACTAAAGTCCATAGAAATGTCAATCCAAGTTCCTTTTAAGAATAGCACGCAAAAGTGTTTCCAAAGTTCTATAGACAACTTCAGTTTGTCCATCCGTTTGAGGATGACAAGTAGTAGAAAACAACAATTTTGTGCCAAGTTTAGCCCATAAATTATTCCAAAAGTAACTCAAAAATCTAACATTGCGACGAGAAACAATAGTCCTAGGCATGCCATGCAACCTAGCGACTTCTCTAAAGAACAAATCCGCAATGTTTGAAGCATCATCGGTTTTATGACAAGCTATAAAATGTGCCATCGTAGAGAATCTATCCAAAACAACAAAAATAGAATCCCTCCTCTTCTTATTCCTAGGCAACCCCAAACTAAAGTCCATAGAAATGTCAATCCAAGTTCCTTTTAAGAATAGCACGAAAAAGTGTTCCCAAAGTTCTATTGACAACTTCAGTTTGTCCATCCGTTTGAGGATGACAAGTAGTAGAAACTAACAATTTTGTGCCAAGTTCAGCCCGTAAATTATTCCAAAAGTAACTTAAAAGTTTAACATTGCGACGAGAAACAATAGTCCTAGGCATGCCATACAACCTAGCGACTTCTCTAAAGAACAAATCCGCAATGTTTGAAGCATCATCGGTTTCATGACAATCTATAAAATGTGCCATCTTAGAGAATCTATCCACAACTACAAAAATAGAATCCCTCCTCTTCTTAGGCCTAGGGCAACCCCAAACTAAAGTCCATAGAAATGTCAATCCAAGTTCTTTTTAAGAATAGCACGCAAAAGTGTTCCCAAAGTTTTGTTGACAACTTCAGTTTGTCCATCTGTTTGAGAATGACAAGTAGTAGAAAACAACAATTTTTTGCCAAGTTTAGCCCGTAAATTTTTCCAAAAGTGACTCAAAAATTTAACATTGCGACGAGAAACAATAGTCCTAGGCATACCATGCAACCTAGCGAATTCTCTAAAGAACAAATCCGCAATGTTTGAAGCATCATCGGTTTCATGACAAGCTATAAAATGTGCCATCTTAGAGAATCTATCCACAACTACAAAAATAGAATCCCTCCTCTTCTTAGGCCTAGGCAACCCCAAACTAAAGTCCATAGAAATGTCAATCCAAGTTCTTTTTAAGAATAGCACGCAAAAGTGTTCCCAAAGTTTTATTGACAACTTCAGTTTGTCCATCCGTTTGAGGATGACAAGTAGTAGAAAACAACAATTTTGTGCCAAGTTCAGCCCATAAAGTCTTCCAAAAGTAACTCAAGAATTTAACAACGCGACCAGAAACAATAGTTCTAGGCATGCCAAGCAATCTAGCGACTTCTCTAAAGAACAAATCCGCAATGTTTGAAGCATCATCGGTTTTATGACAAGCTATAAAATGTGTCATCTTAGAGAATCTATCCACAAAAACAAAAATAGAATCCCTCCCCTTCTTTGTCCTAGGCAACCACAAAATAAAGTCAATTGAAATGTCAATCCAAGTTCTTTTTAATAATAGCACGCAAAGGTGTTCCCAAAGTTCTATTGACAACTTCAGTTTGTCCATCAGTTTGAGGATGACAAGTAGTAGAAAACAACAATTTTGCGCCAAGTTCAGCCCATAAAGTATTCCAAAAGTAACTCAAGAATTTAACATCGCGACCAGAAACAATAGTCCTAGGCATGTCAAGCAACCTAGCGACTTTTCTAAAGAACAAATCCGCAATTTTTGAAGCATCATCGGTTTTATGACAAACTACAAAATGTGCCATCTTAGAGAATCTATCCACAACAACAAAAATAGAATCCCTCCCCTTCTTAGTCCTAGGCAACCCCAAAATAAAGTCCATAGAATTGTCAATCCAAGTTCTTTTTAAGAATAGCACGCAAATGTGTTCCCAAAGTTCCATTGACAACTTCAGTTTGTCCATCCGTTTGAGGATGACAAGATGTAGAAAACAACAATTTTGTGCCAAGTTTAGCCCATAAATTATTCCAAAAGTAACTCAAAAATTTAACATTGCAACAAGAAACAATAGTCCCAAGCATGCCATGCAACCTAGCGACTTCTCTAAAGAACAAATCCGCAATGTTTGAAGCATCATCGGTTTTATGACAAGCTATAAAAGTTCCATCTTAGAGAATCTATCCACAACAACTAAAATAGAATCCCTCCTCTTCTTAGGCCTAGGCAACCCCAAACTAAAGTCCATAGAAATGTCAATCCAAGTTCCTTTTAAGAATAGCACGCAAAAGTGTTCCCAAAGTTCTATGGACAACTTCAGTTTGTCCATCCGTTTGAGGATGACAAGTAGTAGAAAACAACAATTTTGCGCCAAGTTCAGCCCATAAAGTATTCCAAAAGTAACTCAAAAATTTAACATTGCGACAAGAAACAATAGTCCCAGGCATGCCATGAAACCTAGCGACTTCTCTAAAGAACAAATCCACAATGTTTGAAGCATCATCGGTTTTATGACAAGCTATAAAAAGTGCCATCTTAGAGAATCTATCCACAACAACAAAAATAGAATCCCTCCCCTTCTTAGTCCTAGGCAACCCCAAAATAAAGTCCATAGAATTGTCAATCCAAGTTCTTTTTAAGAATACCACGCAAAGGTGTTCCCAAAGTTCCATTGACAACTTCAGTTTGTCCATCCGTTTGAGGATGACAAGTAGTAGAAAACAACAATTTTGTGCCAAGTTTAGCCCATAAATTATTCCAAAAGTAACTCAAAAATTTAACATTGCGACAAGAAACAATAGTCCCAGGCATGCCATGCAACCTAGCGACTTCTCTAAAGAACAAATCCGCAATGTTTGAAGCATCATCGGTTTTATGACAAGCTATAAAAAGTGTCATCTTAGAGAATCTATCCACAACAACTAAAATAGAATCCCTCCTCTTATTAGGCCTAGGCAACCCCAAACTAAAGTCCATAGAAATGTCAATCCAAGTTCCTTTTAAGAATAGCACGAAAAAGTGTTCCCAAAGTTCTATTGACAACTTCAGTTTGTCCATCCGTTTGAGGATGACAAGTAGTAGAAACTAACAATTTTGTGCCAAGTTCAGCCCGTAAATTATTCCAAAAGTAACTTAAAAGTTTAACATTGCGACGAGAAACAATAGTCCTAGGCATGCCATACAACCTAGCGACTTCTCTAAAGAACAAATCCGCAATATTTGAAGCATCATCGGTTTCATGACAATCTATAAAATGTGCCATCTTAGAGAATCTATCCACAACTACAAAAATAGAATCCCTCCTCTTCTTAGGCCTAGGGCAACCCCAAACTAAAGTCCATAGAAATGTCAATCCAAGTTCCTTTTAAGAATAGCACGAAAAAGTGTTCCCAAAGTTCTATTGACAACTTCAGTTTGTCCATCCGTTTGAGGATGACAAGTAGTAGAAACTAACAATTTTGTGCCAAGTTCAGCCCATAAATTATTCCAAAAGTAACTTAAAAATTTAACATTGCGACGAGAAACAATAGTCCTAGGCATGCCATACAACCTAGCGACTTCTCTAAAGAACAAATCCGCAATATTTGAAGCATCATCGGTTTCATGACAATCTATAAAATGTGCCATCTTAGAGAATCTATCCACAACTACAAAAATAGAATCCCTCCTCTTCTTAGGCCTAGGCAACCCCAAACTAAAGTCCATAGAAATGTCAATCCAAGTTCTTTTAAGAATAGCACGCAAAAGTGTTCCCAAAGTTTTATTGACAACTTCAGTTTGTCCATCTGTTTGAGAATGACAAGTAGTAGAAAACAACAATTTTGTGCCAAGTTTAGCCCGTAAACTTTTCCAAAAGTGACTCAAAAATTTAACATTGCGACGAGAAACAATAGTCCTAGGCATACCATGCAACCTAGCGAATTCTCTAAAGAACAAATCCGCAATGTTTGAAGCATCATCGGTTACAAGCTATAAAATGTGCCATCTTAGAGAATCTATCTACAACTACAAAAATAGAATCCCTCCTCTTCTTAGGCCTAGACAACCCCAAACTAAAGTCCATAGAAATGTCAATCCAAGTTCTTTTTAAGAATAGCACGCAAAAGTGTTCCCAAAGTTTTATTGACAACTTCAGTTTGTCCATCCGTTTGAGGATGACAAGTAGTAGAAAACAACAATTTTGTGCCAAGTTCAGCCCATAAAGTCTTCCAAAAGTAACTCAAGAAATTAACAACGCGACCAGAAACAATAGTTCTAGGCATGCCAAGCAATCTTGCGACTTCTCTAAAGAACAAATCCGCGATGTTTGAAGCATCATCGGTTTTATGACAAGCTATAAAATGTGTCATCTTAGAGAATCTATCCACAACAACAAAAATAGAATCACTCCCCTTCTTTGTCCTAGGCAACCCCAAAATAAAGTCCATTGAAATGTCAATCCAAGTTCTTTTTAAGAATAGCACGCAAAGGTGTTCCCAAAGTTCTATTGACAACTTCAGTTTGTCCATCAGTTTGAGGATGACAAGTAGTAGAAAACAACAATTTTGCGCCAAGTTCAGCCCATAAAGTATTCCAAAAGTAACTCAAGAATTTAACATCGCGACCAGAAACAATAGTCCTAGGCATGTCAAGCAACCTAGCGACTTCTCTAAAGAACAAATCCGCAATTTTTGAAGCATCATCGGTTTTATGACAAACGACAAAATGTGCCATCTTAGAGAATCTATCCACAACAACAAAAATAGAATCCCTCCCCTTCTTAGTCCTAGGCAACCCCAAAATAAAGTCCATAGAATTGTCAATCCAAGTTCTTTTTAAGAATAGCACGCAAAGGTGTTCCCAAAGTTCCATTGACAACTTCAGTTTGTCCATCCGTTTGAGGATGACAAGATGTAGAAAACAACAATTTTGTGCCAAGTTTAGCCCATAAATTATTCCAAAAGTGACTCAAAAATTTAACATTGCAACAAGAAACAATAGTCCCAGGCATGCCATGCAACCTAGCGACTTCTCTAAAGAACAAATCCGCAATGTTTGAAGCATCATCGGTTTTATGACAAGCTATAAAATGTGCCATCGTAGAGAATCTATCCACAACAACAAAAATAGAATCCCTCCTCTTCTTAGGCCTAGGCAACCCCAAACTAAAGTCCATAGAAATGTCAATCCAAGTTCCTTTTAAGAATAGCACGAAAAAGTGTTCCCAAAGTTCTATTGACAACTTCAGTTTGTCCATCCGTTTGAGGATGACAAGTAGTAGAAACCAACAATTTTGTGCCAAGTTTAACCCATAAATTATTCCAAAAGTAACTTAAAAATTTAACATTGCGACGAGAAACAATAGTCCTAGGCATGCCATGCAACCTAGCGACTTCTCTAAAGAACAAATCCGCAATGTTTGAAGCATCATCGGTTTCATGACAATCTATAAAATGTGTCATCTTAGAGAATCTATCCACAACTACAAAAATAGAATCCCTCCTCTTCTTAGGCCTAGGCAACCCCAAACTAAAGTCCATAGAAATGTCAATCCAAGTTCCTTTTAAGAATAGCACGAAAAAGTGTTCCCAAAGTTCTATTGACAGCTTCAGTTTGTCCATCCGTTTGAGGATGACAAGTAGTAGAAACCAACAATTTTGTGCCAAGTTTAGCCCGTAAATTTTTCCAAAAGTGACTCAAAAATTTAACATTGCGACGAGAAAAAATAGTCCTAGGCATGCCATGCAACCTAGCGAATTCTCTAAAGAACAAATCCGCAATGTTTGAAGCATCATCGGTTTCATGACAAGCTATAAAATGTGCCATCTTAGAGAATCTATCCACAACTACAAAAATAGAATCCCTCCTCTTCTTACGCCTAGGCAACCCCAAACTAAAGTCCATAGAAATGTCAATCTCAGTTCTTTTTAAGAATAGCACGCAAAAGTGTTCCCAAAGTTTTATTGACAACTTCAGTTTGTCCATCTGTTTGAGAATGACAAGTAGTAGAAAACAACAATTTTGTGCCAAGTTTAGCCCATAAATTATTCCAAAAGTAACTCAAAAATTTAACATTGCGACGAGAAACAATAGTCCTAGGCATGCCATGCAACCTAGCGACTTCTCTAAAGAACAAATCCGTAATGTTTGAAGCATCATCGGTTTCATGACACGCTATAAAATGTGCCATCTTAGAGAATCTATCCACAACTACAAAAATAGAATCCCTCCTCTTCTTAGGCCTAGGCAACTCCAAAATAAAGTCCAGAGAAATGTCAATCCAAGTTCTTTTTGAGAATAGCACGCAAAAGTGTTCCCAAAGTTTTATTGACAACTTCAGTTTGTCCATCCGTTTGAGGATGACAAGTAGTAGAAAACAACAATTTTGTGCCAAGTTCAGCCCATAAAGTCTTCCAAAAGTAACTCAAGAATTTAACATCGGGACCAGAAACAATAGTTCTAGGCTTGCCAAGCAATCTAGCGACTTCTCTAAAGAACAAATCCGCAATGTTTGAAGCATCATCGGTTTTATGACAAGCTATAAAATGTGCCATCTTAGAGAATCTATCCACAACAACAAAAATAGAATCCCTCCCCTTCTTTGTCCTAGGCAACCCCAAAATAAAGTCCATAGAAATGTCAATCCAAGTTCTTTTTAAGAATAGCACGCAAAGGTGTCCCCAAAGTTCTATTGACAACTTCAGTTTGTCCATCAGTTTGAGGATGACAAGTAGTAGAAAACAACAATTTTGCGCCAAGTTCAGCCCATAAAGTATTCCAAAAGTAACTAAAGAATTTAACATCGCGACCAGAAACAATAGTCCTAGGCATGCCAAGCAACCTAGCGACTTCTCTAAAGAACAAAACCGTAATTTTTGAAGCATCATCGGTTTTATGACAAGCTATAAAATGTGCCATCTTAGAGAATCTATCCACAACAACAAAAATAGAATCCCTCCCCTTCTTAGTCCTAGGCAACCCCAAAATAAAGTCCATAGAATTGTCAATCCAAGTTCTTTTTAAGAATACCACGCAAAGGTGTTCCCAAAGTTCCATTGACAACTTCAGTTTGTCCATCCGTTTGAGGATGAGAAGTAGTAGAAAACAACAATTTTGTGCCAAGTTTAGCCCCTAAATTATTCCAAAAGTAACTCAAGAATTTAACATCGCGACCAGAAACAATAGTCCTAGGCATGCCAAGCAACCTAGCGACTTCTCTGAAGAACAAATCCGCAATTTTTGAAGCATCATCGGTTTTATGACAAACTACAAAATGTGCCATCTTAGAGAATCTATCCACAACAACAAAAATAGAATCCCTCCCCTTCTTAGTCCTAGGCAACCCCAACATAAAGTCCATAGAATTGTCAATCCAAGTTCTTTTTAAGAATAGCACGCAAAGGTGTTCCCAAAGTTCCATTGACAACTTCAGTTTGTCCATCCGTTTGAGGATGACAAGTAGTAGAAAACAACAATTTTGTGCCAAGTTTAGCCTGTAATAGCCGAGCCCGGTGTACGGTACGATTTAAGTTTCGTTTGTTATTTTGGGATATTTGATTAGATGTTCAGAGTTGTATTTTTGGGCTATAGTATTGTTAGTTTTATTGTCTTGAGGTGTTGGTTGATGTTGGTTGTTCGTTTCAGAGTGTCGGTTCGATTTTAGTTGCTTGGGAATAGTGCTTTGCCGTGACCTGAGTGCACCCGCGCTCTTAACTGGAGTGCCCCCGCGGTGTACTGTGCTGTTTTGGAGTTGGAATGCCGTGAGCACACCGCACCCGCGGTGATGTAGAGACCGCCCCTGCGGTAAAGACCGCACCCGCGCTGCTTGCGTCGCCGCACCCGCGCTGTTCGTGTTCCAGAATTTTTGAGTATGCCGTAACCATTGCGCACCCGCGGTTCTTAGAGGAGCGCACCCGCGGTGAAGGTATGGGCGAGTTTTAAGCTACTTTTTGGAGTGGTTGGCCATACTTTCCCTTTCTTTTCTCCTCCATTCTCGACTTTTCTCTCCATTTCAAGGGTTTTCAGTCATTTCTTTCCTTTCCTATCTTCGATTCAGGCGTTTGTTTGGAATTTTGACTTGAGTTCGACGTTCTCCTTGGTGCTAGGAAGCTTGGGTAAGCTTTTGGTGCGATTCTGTTAAGGTTGTAAATTAAGAGTTGTTTAGGTTGGTTGTTTATGTGGATTTATGGATTATTTAGCTTGTAATCTTGGATATTTAGTTGATATTGGTGTTATTTGTGGATTATTTGTTGTAGGTGGTGATCAAGAGCTAAGTTGAGGTGTTTGTTGTGGTTTGTAAGTGGAATTTCATTCCTTTTTGCTCACATGATTATATATGTATGTGTTTCAAAGAGTTTATTGTGTTATTCCCTTTCATTTGATCCATAGTATGTATTGTTATATGTATTGGAGGCATTGTATGTCTCATTATTGATTAAAGGGAATACAAAGAGATATATAGAGTTCAAAGTGATTGTTAAAACCAGAGAAGAGTTTAAATGTTTTCGGATTGATAAATATATAGTCAGATATTGCATGCAATATTAGATGATCATCGCCTATAGGCTTATATCCCTCAGAGTTATCGGTATTTATATCGATTTGGGATACGAGCACCCCAGAGCAGAGATACTATTGATATCAATCCCCAGAGCAAAAGAGAAATACCATCATATTTTTATGCTATTGCTATGTTATTGATATTCAGAGTTTACAGTTCAGAGTTGATGGTATTTATGATTTCAAAGATATGTTTTACAGAGTTATTGTTCATTGTTATATAAGAGTTCCACTTGCTGAGATTTATTCTCATTCCAGTTATTTTTCATGTGATGCAGATCAGAGTGGTGCCTCGGGACGTTGACTATGGATTGGGGGTCATATGCATACACCGTTGGAAGGATGATTTTGGCATGATCATAGGAATGATGTTTTGTTTTTGTTATGTCATTTAAATGATCATGTATTTATTTTGTAAAGATATTTGATAAAATGTATTTTGAAACTCCTTCCGTATATTTTAAAGAGAAAATTTTATTTCCGCTGCGTATTTATTTTAAAAGAGGATCGGGGTGTCACATTTAGTGGTATCAGAGCGGTGTTCTTCGGACCAATGCATATGACTTCGTCTACATTCAACTGTCTGGGTATGTTTTCTTTGCATCTATCTATTGTTATGTATTGATTGGTGTCTTGTGAGCATTGTAGAGTAGAGGATGCCTCCTAAGCGTAAGGCGTCAGAGGGGGAGGATAGTTCGTCCTCGAGAGTTGTCGACGAGTTCGGCAAGTTACTGAAGGAGCAGGCTAAGGTTCACAGTGAGCAGATCCAGCAGTTGCTTAGACTGCAAGGAGCAGGCCAGGGCAGAGGCCAAGGTAGAGGGCAGGTTGCTCCAGCTGCAGTTGGTTCTGATGCTATCTTTTCTGCGTTTAAGAGGATGGATCCACCCGAGTTTCCAGGCAGCTCCGATCCTTTAGCTGCAGTAGAGTGGGTCAAGGCTTTGGAGGCGATTTTTGATCATCTCCACTATGAGGACAGAGATCGTATCAGTTGTGCTGTTTTTATGCTGGTTAAAGCTGCACGTTTGTGGTGGAATGCGACCAAGGTTGGCATTGATGTTTCTACTTTGAAGTGGTCTGAGTTTACTGAGCTTTTCTACGATAAGTACTTTCCTGATGCACTGCGTGCGAGGAAGGTTACAGAGTTCTTGGAGCTTCGTCAGGGGAGCTTGAATGTAGATGAGTATATTCTCAGGTTCGAGGAGGGTTGCCTATTTGCTCCGTACATTGCTACCAGTGATAAAGATAAAGGCGCTCACTTCATTCGAGGCCTTAGAGCGGAGATCAGGCGTGATATCAATATGTCCAAGGCTGTTACTTTCAAGGAGATTGTGTCCAAGGCGTTGCTAGCAGAGCAGGACGAGAAGGATATCGCCAGGGAGAGACAGGCGAGGCACCAGGCTAGTGTTCAAAGAGGCCAGAGTTCAGGTCAGCGTGGCAGAGATCGATTCAAGGGGAAGGGCAAGGTGGATCAGAGTCCTAGGCCACCGTCAGTGCCAGTTGCTCCGTCTGATTCTGAGAGATCTTTGTGTCCCAAGTGTGGCAGACCTCATCGTGGAGAGTGTAGATTTGGCACTCGTTCTTGCTATCGTTGTGGCATGCCAGGCCATATTTCCAGAGATTGTCCTAAGGGAGCTAGCCAGGAGAAGGTGCAGGGTCGTATCTTTTCGATGACTAAGGAAGGTATTAATCGTAATTCTTCTGTAATCTCTAGTTCCATTTTAATTTCAGGCAGAGTAGCTACTACTTTGATTGATACTGGTGCTACTCATTCTTTTATGTCTGAATTGTTTTTGAGATCTTTGGGTATAGTTCCTTCTGTTATTCCCCTTCAGCTTAGTGTTGTTTTGCCTTCGGGAGATGTTTTGTGCCCGACCTCCATAGTGTATGCGTGCCCCGTTCGTTTTGTTGATCGAGAGGTCTTTGCTGATTTGATTGTGATCCCGATGGTTGCCTTTGATGTTATTCTTGGCATGGATTGGCTGTCGACCTATCGTGCTGTTATTGATTGCGTTGCTAAGACGGTGACTTTTGCAGATGATGGCCAGGGAGGAGTTCTCGCCAGCTCAGGTACTTCGCTGGTCCTTCCTTTTATTTCGTGTCTTGATGCTGAGAGGCTATTGTGTAGAGGTTGTGATGTTTTTCTGGCATCTGTTGTGGATGTTGATAGAATGATTAAGTTGAATATTGATGATATTGATGTGGTGAGGGAGTTTGCGGATGTGTTTGAGGATGACGTTCCGGGTTTGCCGCCGGATAGGGATGTAGAGTTTGTTATTGATCTTGCTCCAGGTACGGTTCCTATTTCTAAGGCTCCGTATAGGATGGCTCCTACCGAGATGAAAGAGTTGAAGATGCAGTTGCAGGATCTTCTAGATAAGGGTTTCATTCGTCCGAGTTCTTCGCCTTGGGGAGCTCCGGTTCTATTTGTTAAGAAGAAGGACGGGTCTTTGCGTCTGTGTATAGATTACAGAGAGCTCAACAAAGTGACGATCAAGAACAAGTATCCGTTGCCACGGATTGACGATCTATTTGACCAACTCCAGGGTGCCACTGTTTTCTCGAAGATTGATCTTCGGTCTGGCTACTATCAGTTGAAGGTTAGGGAGTCTGATATCCCTAAGACGGCTTTCAGGACCAGGTATGGTCACTATGAGTTTCTCGTGATGTCTTTTGGTTTGACCAATGCCCCTTCTGTTTTCATGGACCTGATGAACCGTGTGTTCAAGCCGTATTTGGATAGCTTCGTCATTGTCTTTATCGACGATATCTTGATCTATTCCAAGACCAGAGAGCTTCATTCAGAGCATCTCAGAGTTGTTCTCCAGTTGTTGAGAGAGCGGAGGTTGTTTGCCAAGTTGAAGAAGTGTGAGTTTTGGTTGGATCAGATTTCTTTTCTAGGCCATGTCGTTTCGAGGGATGGCATTGCTGTTGATCCGATGAAGATAGAGGCGATTCAGAAGTGGCCTATTCCTACGACTGTTTCAGAGGTACGCAGTTTCCTTGGTTTGGCGGGTTATTATCGTCGTTTCATTTCGGATTTTTCCAAGATTGCCCTGCCATTGTCCAATCTGACGAGGAAGACTGTGAAGTTCGAGTGGTCTGTAGATTGCCAGAGCGCATTTCAGGAGTTGAAGGATAGATTGACGTCAGCTCCTATTCTCGCATTGCCCAGTGGTTCAGAGGACTTTGTTGTCTTTACCGATGCATCGAAGAAGGGTCTCGGTGCAGTGTTGATGCAGAGAGGTAAGGTCATTGCCTATGCTTCTCGTCAGTTGAAGGATTACTAGAAGAATTATCCGACGCATGATTTAGAGTTGGCAGCTGTGGTTTTCGCCTTGAAGATTTGGAGACACTACTTGTATGGCGAAAAGTGTGAGATCTTCACAGACCACAAGAGTTTGAAATATCTGTTTTCTCAGAGAGAGCTCAATATGCGGCAGAGGAGGTGGTTAGAGCTGGTCAAAGATTACGATGTGACTATCAGTTATCACCCAGGGAAGGCGAATGTTGTGGCTGATGCTTTAAGCCGCAAGTCGAGTGTTTCATTGAGTTCTTTGATTCAGAGACCGTTGCTGATGGATTTGCAGAGAGAGGAGATTGATCTGGTGATTCCAGGCACCATTGCTCGTCTTTCAGCGTTAGTTATTCGATCTTCATTGACGGACAGGATTCGTAGAGAGCAGTCGACTGATGTTCAGTTGACAGAGTTGAGAGATAGAGCAGAGATTAGAGGTAATTCAGAGTTTGCCTTGAATGGTGATGGTTTGGTGACTTTCAGAGGTCGTATTTGTGTTCCTGTTGGCGATGATATTCGTAGAGATATTCTGACAGAGGCTCATACCGCGCCGTATTCGATTCATCCAGGCAGTACGAAGATGTATCAGGATCTTCGTCGACTCTACTGGTGGCCAGGTATGAAGAAGGATGTTGCCGTGTTCATTTCTCAGTGCCTTACTTGTCAGCAGGTGAAGATTGAGCACCAGAGACCTGCTGGGACATTGTTGTCGTTGCCGATTCCTCAGTGGAAGTGGGAGCATATTACGATGGATTTCGTGACTGGTCTTCCCAGAGTGCAGAGAGGTTTCAATTCTATTTGGGTTATCGTTGATAGATTGACTAAGTCAGCGCACTTTCTTCCAGTCAAGACGACGTATTCGATGAACCAGTATGCCGAGGACTACATAGCAGAGATTGTCAGACTTCATGGTGTCCCTGTGTCGATCGTGTCTGATCGTGACCCCAGATTTACTTCAGAGTTTTGGAAGAGTTTGCACAGAGCTATGGGTTCGCGATTAGCGTTCAGTACAGCCTATCATCCTCAGAGTGATGGTCAGTCAGAGAGAGTCATTCAGATTCTTGAGGATATGCTCAGAGCGTGTACTATTGACTTTCCAGGTAGCTGGGATTCTTTGTTGCCTTTGGTTGAGTTCACTTATAATAATAGCTACCAAGCGACGATTGGCATGGCACCGTATGAGGCACTTTATGGCAGGAAGTGCAGATCGCCCTTGTATTGGGACGAGGTTGGTGAGAGGAAGATGTTGGGACCAGAGTTGGTCCAGCAGACTGCTGATGTTGTTGCTGTTATCAGAGAAAGGATGAAGACTGCCCAGTCCAGACAGAAGAGCTATGCAGATGTTCGTCGCAGACCTTTGCAGTTCGAGGTTGGCGACCATGTGTTTCTGAAGATAGCACCTCTCAAAGGTGTGATGAGATTTGGTAAGAAGGGCAAGTTGAGTCCTAGATTTATTGGTCCATTCGAGATATTGGACAGAGTTGGCGATCGAGCCTACAGATTAGCCCTACCTCCAGATCTTGACAGAGTTCATAATGTGTTTCACGTTTCGATGCTCAGGAAGTATGTTGCAGATCCTTCCCATGTTCTACGCCATGAGCCATTGGACTTGACGCCGAATTTGACATATCAAGAGATTCCGATTCAGATTTTGGATCGCACAGTTAGAGTTCTGAGGAACAAAGAGATCGGCATTGTCAAAGTTCTTTGGAGGAACCATTTGTTAGAGGAGGCTACGTGGGAACCAGAGGATGAGATGAGAGAGAAGTATCCTGAGTTGTTCGTGCCGTGACGTCAATTTCGCGGACGAAATTCCCTTAAGGGGGGGAGATTGTAATAGCCGAGCCCGGTGTACGGTACGATTTAAGTTTCGTTTGTTATTTTGGGATATTTGATTAGATGTTCAGAGTTGTATTTTAGGGCTATAGTATTGTTAGTTTTATTGTCTTGAGGTGTTGGTTGATGTTGGTTGTTCGTTTCAGAGTGTCGGTTCGATTCTAGTTGCTTGGGAATAGTGCTTTGCCGTGACCTGAGTGCACCCGCGCTCTTAACTGGAGTGCCCCCGCGGTGTACTGTGCTGTTTTGGAGTTGGAATGCCGTGAGCACACCGCACCCGCGGTGATGTAGAGACCGCCCCTGCGGTAAAGACCGCACCCGCGCTGCTTGCGTCGCCGCACCCGCGCTGTTCGTGTTCCAGAATTTTTGAGTATGCCGTAACCATTGCGCACCCGCGGTTCTTAGAGGAGCGCACCCGCGGTGAAGGTATGGGCGAGTTTTAAGCTACTTTTTGGAGTGGTTGGCCATACTTTCCCTTTCTTTTCTCCTCCATTCTCGACTTTTCTCTCCATTTCAAGGGTTTTCAGTCATTTCTTTCCTTTCCTATCTTCGATTCAGGCGTTTGTTTGGAATTTTGACTTGAGTTCGACGTTCTCCTTGGTGCTAGGAAGCTTGGGTAAGCTTTTGGTGCGATTCTGTTAAGGTTGTAAATTAAGAGTTGTTTAGGTTGGTTGTTTATGTGGATTTATGGATTATTTAGCTTGTAATCTTGGATATTTAGTTGATATTGGTGTTATTTGTGGATTATTTGTTGTAGGTGGTGATCAAGAGCTAAGTTGAGGTGTTTGTTGTGGTTTGTAAGTGGAATTTCATTCCTTTTTGCTCACATGATTATATATGTATGTGTTTCAAAGAGTTTATTGTGTTATTCCCTTTCATTTGATCCATAGTATGTATTGTTATATGTATTGGAGGCATTGTATGTCTCATTATTGATTAAAGGGAATACAAAGAGATATATAGAGTTCAAAGTGATTGTTAAAACCAGAGAAGAGTTTAAATGTTTTCGGATTGATAAATATATAGTCAGAGATTGCATGCAATATTAGATGATCATCGCCTATAGGCTTATATCCCTCAGAGTTATCGGTATTTATATCGATTTGGGATACGAGCACCCCAGAGCAGAGATACTATTGATATCAATCCCCAGAGCAAAAGAGAAATACCATCATATTTTTATGCTATTGCTATGTTATTGATATTCAGAGTTTACAGTTCAGAGTTGATGGTATTTATGATTTCAAAGATATGTTTTACAGAGTTATTGTTCATTGTTATATAAGAGTTCCACTTGCTGAGATTTATTCTCATTCCAGTTATTTTTCATGTGATGCAGATCAGAGTGGTGCCCCGGGACGTTGACTGTGGATTGGGGGTCATATGCATACACCGTTGGAAGGATGATTTTGGCATGATCATAGGAATGATGTTTTGTTTTTGTTATGTCATTTAAATGATCATGTATTTATTTTGTAAAGATATTTGATGAAATGTATTTTGAAACTCCTTCCGTATATTTTAAAGAGAAAATTTTATTTCCGCTGCGTATTTATTTTAAAAGAGGATCGGGGTGTCACATAGCCCATAAATTATTCCAAAAGTAACTCGAAAATTTAACATTGCAACAAGAAACAATAGTCCCAGGCATGCCATGCAACCTAGCGACTTCTCTAAAGAACAAATCCGCAATGTTTGAAGCATCATCGGTTTTATGACAAGCTATAAAAAGTGCCATCTTAGAGATTCTATCCACAACAACTAAAATAGAATCCCTCCTCTTCTTAGGCCTAGGCAACCCCAAACTAAAGTCCATAGAAATGTCAATCCAAGTTCCTTTTAAGAATAGCACGCAAAAGTGTTCCCAAAGTTATATGGACAACTTCAGTTTGTCCATCCGTTTGAGGATGACAAGTAGTAGAAAACAACAATTTTGTGCCAAGTTTAGCCCATAAATTATTCCAAAAGTAACTCAAAAATCTAACATTGCGACGAGAAACAATAGTCCTAGGCATGCCATGCAACCTAGCGACTTCTCTAAAGAACAAATCCGCAATGTTTGAATGTGCCATCTTAGAGAATCTATCCACAACTACAAAAATAAAATCCCTCCTCTTCTAAGGCCTAGGCAACCCCAAACTAAAGTCCATAGAAATGTCAATCCAAGTTCTTTTTAAGAATAGCACGCAAAAGTGTTCCCAAAGTTTTATTGACAACTTCAGTTTGTCCATCTGTTTGAGAATGACAACTAGTAGAAAACAACAATTTTGTGCCAAGTTTAGCCCGTAAATTTTTCCAAAAGTGACTAAAAAATTTAACATTGCGACGAGAAACAATAGTCCTAGGCATACCATGCAACCTAGCGAATTCTCTAAAGAACAAATCCGCAATGTTTGAAGCATCATTGGTTTCATGACAAGCTATAAAATGTGCCATCTTAGAGAATCTATCCACAACTACAAAAATAGAATCCCTCCTCTTCTTAGGCCTAGGCAACCCCAAACTAAAGTCCATAGAAATGTCAATTCAAGTTCTTTTTAAGAATAGCACGCAAAAGTGTTCCCAAAGTTTTATTGACAACTTCAGTTTGTCAATCTGTTTGAGAATGACAAGTAGTAGAAAACAACAATTTTTTGCCAAATTTAGCCCATAAATTATTCCAAAAGTAACTCAAAAATTTAACATTGCGACGAGAAACAATAGTCCTAGGCATGCCATGCAACCTAGCGACTTCTCTAAAGAACAAATCCGTAATGTTTGAAGCATCATCGGTTTCATGACACGCTATAAAATGTGCCATCTTAGAGAATCTATCCACAACTACAAAAATAGAATCCCTCCTCTTCTTAGGCCTAGACAACTCCAAACTAAAGTCCATAGAAATGTCAATCCAAGTTCCTTTTAAGAATAGCACGCAAAAGTGTTCCCAAAGTTATATGGACAACTTCAGTTTGTCCATCCGTTTGAGGATGACAAGTAGTAGAAAAAAACAATTTTGTGCCAAGTTTAGCCCATAAATTATTCCAAAAGTAACTCAAAAATCTAACATTGCGACGAGAAACAATAGTCCTAGGCATGCCATGCAACCTAGCGACTTCTCTAAAGAACAAATCCGCAATGTTTGAAGCATCATCGGTTTTATGACAAGCTATAAAATGTGCCATCGTAGAGAATCTATCCAAAACAACAAAAATAGAATCCCTCCTCTTCTTATTCCTAGGCAACCCCAAACTAAAGTCCATAGAAATGCCAATCCAAGTTCCTTTTAAGAATAGCACGAAAAAGTGTTCCCAAAGTTCTATTGACAACTTCAGTTTGTCCATCCGTTTGAGGATGACAAGTAGTAGAAACTAACAATTTTGTGCCAAGTTCAGCCCATAAATTATTCCAAAAGTAACTTAAAAATTTAACATTGCGACGAGAAACAATAGTCCTAGGCATGCCATACAACCTAGCGACTTCTCTAAAGAACAAATCCGCAATATTTGAAGCATCATCGGTTTCATGACAATCTATAAAATGTGCCATCTTAGAGAATCTTTCCACAACTACAAAAATAGAATCCCTCCTCTTCTTAGGCCTAGGCAACCCCAAACTAAAGTCCATAGAAATGTCAATCCAAGTTCTTTTTAAGAATAGCACGCAAAAGTGTTCCCAAAGTTTTATTGACAACTTCAGTTTGTCCATCTGTTTGAGAATGACAAGTAGTAGAAAACAACAATTTTTTGCCAAGTTTAGCCCGTAAATTTTTCCAAAAGTGACTCAAAAATTTAACATTGCGACGAGAAACAATAGTCTAGGCATACCATGCAACCTAGCGAATTCTCTAAAGAACAAATCCGCAATGTTTGAAGCATCATCGGTTTCATGACAAGCTATAAAATGTGCCATCTTAGAGAATCTATCCACAACTACAAAAATAGAATCCCTCCTCTTCTTAGGCCTAGGCAACTCCAAAATAAAGTCCAGAGAAATGTCAATCCAAGTTCTTTTTGAGAATAGCACGCAAAAGTGTTCCCAAAGTTTTATTGACAACTTCAGTTTGTCCATCCGTTTGAGGATGACAAGTAGTAGAAAACAACAATTTAGTGCCAAGTTCAGCCCATAAAGTCTTCCAAAAGTAACTCAAGAATTTAACATCGCGACCAGAAACAATAGTTCTAGGCTTGCCAAGCAATCTAGCGACTTCTCTAAAGAACAAATCCGCAATGTTTGAAGCATCATCGGTTTTATGACAAGCTATAAAATGTGCCATCTTAGAGAATCTATCCACAACAACAAAAATAGAATCCCTCCCCTTCTTTGTCCTAGGCAACCCCAAAATAAAGTCCATAGAAATGTCAATCCAAGTTCTTTTTAAGAATAGCACGCAAAGGTGTCCCCAAAGTTCTATTGACAACTTCAGTTTGTCCATCAGTTTGAGGATGACAAGTAGTAGAAAACAACAATTTTGCGCCAAGTTCAGCCCATAAAGTATTCCAAAAGTAACTCAAGAATTTAACATCGCGACCAGAAACAATAGTCCTAGGCATGCCAAGCAACCTAGCGACTTCTCTAAAGAACAAATCGGCAATGTTTGAAGCATCATCCGTTTTATGACAAGCTATAAAAAGTGCCATCTTAGAGATTCTATCCACAACAACTAAAATAGAATCCCTCCTCTTCTTATTCCTAGGCAACCCCAAACTAAAGTCCATAGAAATGTCAATCCAAGTTCCTTTTAAGAATAGCACGCAAAAGTGTTTCCAAAAGTCTATGGACAACTTCAGTTTGTCCATCCATTTGAGGATGACAAGTAGTAGAAAACAACAATTTTGTGCCAAGTTTAGCCCATAAATTATTCCAAAAGTAACTCAAAAATCTAACATTGCGACGAGAAACAATAGTCCTAGGCATGCCATGCAACCTAGCGACTTCTCTAAAGAACAAATCCGCAATGTTTGAAGCATCATCGGTTTTATGACAAGCTATAAAATGTGCCATCGTAGAGAATCTATCCAAAACAACAAAAATAGAATCCCTCCTCTTCTTATTCCTAGGCAACCCCAAACTAAAGTCCATAGAAATGTCAATCCAAGTTCCTTTTAAGAATAGCACGAAAAAGTGTTCCCAAAGTTCTATTGACAACTTCAGTTTGTCCATCCGTTTGAGGATGACAAGTAGTAGAAACTAACAATTTTGTGCCAAGTTCAGCCCGTAAATTATTCCAAAAGTAACTTAAAAATTTAACATTGCGACGAGAAACAATAGTCCTAGGCATGCCATACAACCTAGCGACTTCTCTAAAGAACAAATCCGCAATATTTGAAGCATCATCGGTTTCATGACAATCTATAAAATGTGCCATCTTAGAGAATCTATCCACAACTACAAAAATAGAATCCCTCCTCTTCTTAGGCCTAGGGCAACCCCAAACTAAAGTCCATAGAAATGTCAATCCAAGTTCTTTTTAAGAATAGCACGCAAAAGTGTTCCCAAAGTTTTATTGACAACTTCAGTTTGTCCATCTGTTTGAGAATGACAAGTAGTAGAAAACAACAATTTTTTGCCAAGTTTAGCCCGTAAATTTTTCCAAAAGTGACTCAAAAATTTAACATTGCGACGAGAAACAATAGTCCTAGGCATACCATGCAACCTAGCGAATTCTCTAAAGAACAAATCCGCAATGTTTGAAGCATCATCGGTTTCATGACAAGCTATAAAATGTGCCATCTTAGAGAATCTATCCACAACTACAAAAATAGAATCCCTCCTCTTCTTAGGCCTAGGCAACCCCAAACTAAAGTCCATAGAAATGTCAATCCAAGTTCTTTTTAAGAATAGCACGCAAAAGTGTTCCCAAAGTTTTATTGACAACTTCAGTTTGTCCATCCGTTTGAGGATGACAAGTAGTAGAAAACAACAATTTTGTGCCAAGTTCAGCCCATAAAGTCTTCCAAAAGTAACTCAAGAATTTAACAACGCGACCAGAAACAATAGTTCTAGGCATGCCAAGCAATCTAGCGACTTCTCTAAAGAACAAATCCGCAATGTTTGAAGCATCATCGGTTTTATGACAAGCTATAAAATGTGTCATCTTAGAGAATCTATCCACAAAAACAAAAATAGAATCCCTCCCCTTCTTTGTCCTAGGCAACCACAAAATAAAGTCCATTGAAATGTCAATCCAAGTTCTTTTTAAGAATAGCACGCAAAGGTGTTCCCAAAGTTCTATTGACAACTTCAGTTTGTCCATCAGTTTGAGGATGACAAGTAGTAGAAAACAACAATTTTGCGCCAAGTTCAGCCCATAAAGTATTCCAAAAGTAACTCAAGAATTTAACATCGCGACCAGAAACAATAGTCCTAGGCATGTCAAGCAACCTAGCGACTTTTCTAAAGAACAAATCCGCAATTTTTGAAGCATCATCGGTTTTATGACAAACTACAAAATGTGCCATCTTAGAGAATCTATCCACAACAACAAAAATAGAATCCCTCCCCTTCTTAGTCCTAGGCAACCCCAAAATAAAGTCCATAGAATTGTCAATCCAAGTTCTTTTTAAGAATAGCACGCAAATGTGTTCCCAAAGTTCCATTGACAACTTCAGTTTGTCCATCCGTTTGAGGATGACAAGATGTAGAAAACAACAATTTTGTGCCAAGTTTAGCCCATAAATTATTCCAAAAGTAACTCAAAAATTTAACATTGCAACAAGAAACAATAGTCCCAAGCATGCCATGCAACCTAGCGACTTCTCTAAAGAACAAATCCGCAATGTTTGAAGCATCATCGGTTTTATGACAAGCTATAAAAGTTCCATCTTAGAGAATCTATCCACAACAACTAAAATAGAATCCCTCCTCTTCTTAGGCCTAGGCAACCCCAAACTAAAGTCCATAGAAATGTCAATCCAAGTTCCTTTTAAGAATAGCACGCAAAAGTGTTCCCAAAGTTCTATGGACAACTTCAGTTTGTCCATCCGTTTGAGGATGACAAGTAGTAGAAAACAACAATTTTGCGCCAAGTTCAGCCCATAAAGTATTCCAAAAGTAACTCAAAAATTTAACATTGCGACAAGAAACAATAGTCCCAGGCATGCCATGCAACCTAGCGACTTCTCTAAAGAACAAATCCACAATGTTTGAAGCATCATCGGTTTTATGACAAGCTATAAAATGTGCCATCTTAGAGAATCTATCCACAACAACAAAAATAGAATCCCTCCCCTTCTTAGTCCTAGGCAACCCCAAAATAAAGTCCATAGAATTGTCAATCCAAGTTCTTTTTAAGAATACCACGCAAAGGTGTTCCCAAAGTTCCATTGACAACTTAAGTTTGTCCATCCGTTTGAGGATGACAAGTAGTAGAAAACAACAATTTTGTGCCAAGTTTAGCCCATAAATTATTCCAAAAGTAAATCAAAAATTTAACATTGCGACAAGAAACAATAGTCCCAGGCATGCCATGCAACCTAGCGACTTCTCTAAAGAACAAATCCGCGAAGTTTGAAGCATCATCGGTTTTATGACAAGCTATAAAAAGTGCCATCTTAGAGAATCTATCCACAACAACTAAAATAGAATCCCTCCTCTTATTAGGCCTAGGCAACCCCAAACTAAAGTCCATAGAAATGTCAATCCAAGTTCCTTTTAAGAATAGCACGCAAAAGTGTTTCCAAAGTTCTATGGACAACTTCAGTTTGTCCATCCGTTTGAGGATGACAAGTAGTAGAAAACAACAATTTTGTGCCAAGTTTAGCCCATAAATTATTCCAAAAGTAACTCAAAATTATAACATTGCGACGAGAAACAATAGTCCTAGGCATGCCATGCAACCTAGCGACTTCTCTAAAGAACAAATCCGCAATGTTTGAAGCATCATCGGTTTTATGACAAGCTATAAAATGTGCCATCGTAGAGAATCTATCCAAAACAACAAAAATAGAATCCCTCCTCTTCTTAGGCCTAGGCAACCCCAAACTAAAGTCCATAGAAATGTCAATCCAAGTTCCTTTTAAGAATAGCACGAAAAATTGTTCCCAAAGTTCTATTGACAACTTCAGTTTGTCCATCCGTTTGAGGATGACAAGTAGTAGAAACTAACAATTTTGTGCCAAGTTCAGCCCATAAATTATTCCAAAAGTAAATTAAAAATTTGACATTGCGACGAGAAACAATAGTCCTAGGCATGCCATACAACCTAGCGACTTCTCTAAAGAACAAATCCGCAATATTTGAAGCATCATCGGTTTCATGACAATCTATAAAATGTGCCATCTTAAAGAATCTATCCACAACTACAAAAATAGAATCACTCCTCTTCTTAGGCCTAGGCAACCCCAAACTAAAGTCCATAGAAATGTCAATCCAAGTTCTTTTTAAGAATAGCACGCAAAAGTGTTCCCAAAATTTTATTGACAATTTCAGTTTGTCCATCCGTTTGAGGATGACAAGTAGTAGAAAACAACAATTTTGTGCCAAGTTTAGCCCATAAATTATTCCAAAAGTAACTCAAAAATTTAACATTGCAACAAGAAACAATAGTCCCAGGCATGCCATGCAACCTAGCGACTTCTCTAAAGAACAAATCCGCAATGTTTGAAGCATCATCGGTTTTATGACAAGCTATAAAATGTGACATCGTAGAGAATCTATCCACAACAACAAAAATAGAATCCCTCCTCTTCTTAGGCCTAGGCAACCCCAAACTAAAGTCCATAGAAATGTCAATCCAAGTTCTTTTTAAGAATAGCACGCAAAAGTGTTCCCAAAGTTTTATTGACAACTTCAGTTTGTCCATCCGTTTGAGGATGACAAGTAGTAGAAAACAACAATTTTGTGTCAAGTTCAGCCCATAAAGTCTTCCAAAAGTAACTCAAGAATTTAACAACGCGACCAGAAACAATAGTTCTAGGCATGCCAAGCAATCTAGCGACTTCTCTAAAGAACAAATCCGCGATGTTTGAAGCATCATCGGTTTTATGACAAGCTATAAAATGTGTCATCTTAGAGAATCTATCCACAACAACAAAAATAGAATCCCTCCCCTTCTTTGTCCTAGGCAACCCCAAAATAAAGTCCATTGAAATGTCAATCCAAGTTCTTTTTAAGAATAGCACGCAAAGGTGTTCCCAAAGTTCTATTGACAACTTCAGTTTGTCCATCAGTTTGAGGATGACAAGTAGTAGAAAACAACAATTTTGCGCCAAGTTCAGCCCATAAAGTATTCCAAAAGTAACTCAAGAATTTAACATCGCGACCAGAAACAATAGTCCTAGGCATGTCAAGCAACCTAGCGACTTCTCTAAAGAACAAATCCGCAATTTTTGAAGCATCATCGGTTTTATGACAAACGACAAAATGTGCCATCTTAGAGAATCTATCCACAACAACAAAAATAGAATCCCTCCCCTTCTTAGTCCTAGGCAACCCCAAAATAAAGTCCATAGAATTGTCAATCCAAGTTCTTTTTAAGAATAGCACGCAAAGGTGTTCCCAAAGTTCCATTGACAACTTCAGTTTGTCCATCCGTTTGAGGATGACAAGATGTAGAAAACAACAATTTTGTGCCAAGTTTAGCCCATAAATTATTCCAAAAGTGACTCAAAAATTTAACATTGCAACAAGAAACAATAGTCCCATGCATGCCATGCAACCTAGCGACTTCTCTAAAGAACAAATCCGCAATGTTTGAAGCATCATCGGTTTTATGACAAGCTATAAAAAGTGTCATCTTAGAGAATCTATCCACAACAACTAAAATAGAATCCCTCCTCTTCTTAGGCCTAGGCAACCCCAAACTAAAGTCCATAGAAATGTCAATCCAACTTCCTTTTAAGAATAGCACGCAAAAGTGTTCCCAAAGTTCTATGGGCAACTTCAGTTTGTCCATCCGTTTGAGGATGACAAGTAGTAGAAAACAACAATTTTGTGCCAAGTTAGCCCATAAATTATTCCAAAAGTAACTCAAAAATCTAACATTGCGACGAGAAACAATAGTCCTAGGCATGCCATGCAACTTAGCGACTTCTCTAAAGAACAAATCCGCAATGTTTGAAGCATCATCGGTTTTATGACAAGCTATAAAATGTGCCATCGTAGAGAATCTATCCACAACAACAAAAATAGAATCCCTCCTCTTCTTAGGCCTAGGCAACCCCAAACTAAAGTCCATAGAAATGTCAATCCAAGTTCCTTTTAAGAATAGCACGAAAAAGTGTTCCCAAAGTTCTATTGACAACTTCAGTTTGTCCATCCGTTTGAGGATGACAAGTAGTAGAAACCAACAATTTTGTGCCAAGTTTAGCCCATAAATTATTCCAAAAGTAACTTAAAAATTTAACATTGCGACGAGAAACAATAGTCCTAGGCATGCCATGCAACCTAGCGACTTCTCTAAAGAACAAATCCGCAATGTTTGAAGCATCATCGGTTTCATGACAATCTATAAAATGTGTCATCTTAGAGAATCTATCCACAACTACAAAAATAGAATCCCTCCTCTTCTTAGGCCTAGGCAACCCCAAACTAAAGTCCATAGAAATGTCAATCCAAGTTCCTTTTAAGAATAGCACGAAAAAGTGTTCCCAAAGTTCTATTGACAGCTTCAGTTTGTCCATCCGTTTGAGGATGTCAAGTAGTAGAAACCAACAATTTTGTGCCAAGTTTAGCCCGTTAATTTTTCCAAAAGTGACTCAAAAATTTAACATTGCGACGAGAAAAAATAGTCCTAGGCATGCCATGCAACCTAGCGAATTCTCTAAAGAACAAATCCGCAATGTTTGAAGCATCATCGGTTTCATGACAAGCTATAAAATGTGCCATCTTAGAGAATCTATCCACAACTACAAAAATAGAATCCCTCCTCTTCTTACGCCTAGGCAACCCCAAACTAAAGTCCATAGAAATGTCAATCTCAGTTCTTTTTAAGAATAGCACGCAAAAGTGTTCCCAAAGTTTTATTGACAACTTCAGTTTGTCAATCTGTTTGAGAATGACAAGTAGTAGAAAACAACAATTTTTTGCCAAATTTAGCCCATAAATTATTCCAAAAGTAACTCAAAAATTTAACATTGCGACGAGAAACAATAGTCCTAGGCATGCCATGCAACCTATCGACTTCTCTAAAGAACAAATCCGTAATGTTTGAAGCATCATCGGTTTCATGACACGCTATAAAATGTGCCATCTTAGAGAATCTATCCACAACTACAAAAATAGAATCCCTCCTCTTCTTAGGCCTAGGCAACTCCAAACTAAAGTCCATAGAAATGTCAATCCAAGTTCTTTTTAAGAATAGCACGCAAAAGTGTTCCCAAAGTTCAATTGACAACTTCAGTTTGTCCATCCGTTTGAGGATGACAAGTAGTAGAAAACAACAATTTTGTGCCAAGTTTAGCCCATAAATTATTCCAAAAGTAACTCAAAAATCTAACATTGCGACGAGAAACAATAGTCCTAGGCATGCCATGCAACCTAGCGACTTCTCTAAAGAACAAATCCGCAATGTTTGAAGCATCATCGGTTTTATGACAAGCTATAAAATGTGCCATCTTAGAGAATCTATCCACAACTACAAAAATAGAATCCCTCCTCTTCTTACGCCTAGGCAACCCCAAACTAAAGTCCATAGAAATGTCAATCTCAGTTCTTTTTAAGAATAGCACGCAAAAGTGTTCCCAAAGTTTTATTGACAACTTCAGTTTGTCAATCTGTTTGAGAATGACAAGTAGTAGAAAACAACAATTTTTTGCCAAATTTAGCCCATAAATTATTCCAAAAGTAACTAAAAAATTTAACATTGCGACGAGAAACAATAGTCCTAGGCATGCCATGCAACCTATCGACTTCTCTAAAGAACAAATCCGTAATGTTTGAAGCATCATCGGTTTCATGACACACTATAAAATGTGCCATCTTAGAGAATCTATCCACAACTACAAAAATAGAATCCCTCCTCTTCTTAGGCCTAGGCAACTCCAAACTAAAGTCCATAGAAATGTCAATCCAAGTTCTTTTTAAGAATAGCACGCAAAAGTGTTCCCAAAGTTCAATTGACAACTTCAGTTTGTCCATCCGTTTGAGGATGACAAGTAGTAGAAAACAACAATTTTGTGCCAAGTTTAGCCCATAAATTATTCCAAAAGTAACTCAAAAATCTAACATTGCGACGAGAAACAATAGTCCTAGGCATGCCATGCAACCTAGCGACTTCTCTAAAGAACAAATCCGCAATGTTTGAAGCATCATCGGTTTTATGACAAGCTAAAAAATGTACCTTCTTAGAGAATCTATCCACAACAACAAAAATAGAATCCCTCCCCTTCTTTGTCCTAGGCAACCCCAAAATAAAGTCCATAGAAATGTCAATCCAAGTTCTTTTTAAGAATAGCACGCAAAGGTGTTCCCAGAGTTCTATTGACAACTTCAGTGACGTGAATCTTGATACGAATAAATAGCAAACACGATTGAAAATAAATCGCACCCTCTATTCAATTACGATATTAAGATCCGTGTGTTTTCCCAATCTTTTGATTCAAGTATTGTGTGATATTCACCTCTAAACTAGCAAGAGTTTAGCAACAAATAAACACGAGGATTAACAATCGAAAACTATACGAACCTTCGAAGAACTTTGCCTACGACAATCCGCACAAGCAACGATCGACAAACGCCACAAAGTTAAGAACTTTGATAAGTTTGATTTTTGAAAAACACCTAAGTGTATTTGAGAGAAAATCTCACAATTTGATATCAAATCAATAATGAACAAAAGTTAAAAGTTTACATGGTGTTCTAACTTATATATAGTTAACAAAACCCTAAATATAAAAATTGCATATTTAAAGATATCAAATCTACTTGCCAAAATAATTAAAACTCTAACATAAATAATTAAAACTCTAATTTAAGAAAAATATTCTCGGTCAAAACTCTAGGACACGGACCCCGTGTATGCCTCCGGGTGAGGGTCCGTGTAGGCTCTGTAACATTACTCTCCGGAAAACAATGGACACGGACCCCGTGCACAGGTCCGTGCTCAGGTCCGTGTAGACTCAGGTTTCTCCTTCTCGAATGTACTGGGCACGGACCCCGTGTACAGGTCCGTGTACACGTCCGTGTAGCCTCGGTCATCCTCTACTTGATTATGATGCAACCCGAACCCTTCGAGCCTTGTTTCCAAGCTTTCATTGGTTGGATAAAGGGCAACATTCAACATCTTCAAGCGTCCTCTCGGGATTGGTTCTTGAAACGCATAGTGGCTGGCTAGATTCATATCATTCAGTTTGTCCATCAGTTTGAGGATGACAAGTAGTAGAAAACAACAATTTTGCGCCAAGTTCAGCCCATAAAGTATTCCAAAAGTAACTCAAGAATTTAAAATCGCGACCAGAAACAATAGTCCTAGGCATGCCAAGCAACCTAGCGACTTCTCTAAAGAACAAAACCGCAATTTTTGAAGCATCATCGGTTTTATGACAAGCTATAAAATGTGCCATCTTAGAGAATCTATCCACAACAACAAAAATAGAATCCCTCCCCTTCTTAGTCCTAGGCAACCCCAAAATAAAGTCCATAGAATTGTCAATCCAAGTTCTTTTTAAGAATACCACGCAAAGGTGTTCCCAAAGTTCCATTGACAACTTCAGTTTGTCCATCCGTTTGAGGATGACAAGTAGTAGAAAACAACAATTTTGTGCCAAGTTTAGCCCATAAATTATTCCAAAAGTAACTCAAAAATTTAACATTGCGACAAGAAACAATAGTCCCAGGCATGCCATGCAACCTAGCGACTTCTCTAAAGAGCAAATCCGCAATGTTTGAAGCATCATCGGTTTTATGACAAGCTATAAAAAGTGCCATCATAGAGAATCTATCCACAACAACTAAAATAGAATCCCTCCTCTTCTTAGGCCTAGGCAACCCCAAACTAAAGTCCATAGAAATGTCAATCCAAGTTCCTTTTAAGAATAGCACGCAAAAGTGTTTCCAAAGTTCTATGGACAACTTCAGTTTGTCCATCCGTTTGAGGATGACAAGTAGTAGAAAACAACAATTTTGTGCCAAGTTTAGCCCATAAATTATTCCAAAAGTAACTCAAAAATCTAACATTGCGACGAGAAACAATAGTCCTAGGCATGCCATGCAACCTAGCGACTTCTCTAAAGAACAAATCCGCAATGTTTGAAGCATCATCGGTTTTATGACAAGCTATAAAATGGGCCATCGTAGAGAATCTATCCAAAACAACAAAAATAGAATCCCTCCTCTTCTTAGGCCTAGGCAACCCCAAACTAAAGTCCATAGAAATGTCAATCCAAGTTCCTTTTAAGAATAGCACGCAAAAGTGTTCCCAAAGTTCTATTGACAACTTCAGTTTGTCCATCCGTTTGAGGATGACAAGTAGTAGAAAACAACAATTTTGTGCCAAGTTCAGCCCATAAATTATTCCAAAAGTAACTTAAAAATTTAACATTGCGACGAGAAACAATAGTCCTAGGCATGCCATACAACCTAGCGACTTCTCTAAAGAACAAATCCGCAATATTTGAAGCATCATCGGTTTCATGACAATCTATAAAATGTGCCATCTTAGAGAATCTATCCACAACTACAAAAATAGAATCCCTCCTCTTCTTAGGCCTAGGCAACCCCAAACTAAAGTCCATAGAAATGTCAATCCAAGTTCTTTTTAAGAATAGCACGCAAAAGTGTTCCCAAAGTTTTATTGACAACTTCAGTTTGTCCATCTGTTTGAGAATGACAAGTAGTAGAAAACAACAATTTTGTGCCAAGTTTAGCCCGTAAATTTTTCCAAAAGTGACTCAAAAATTTAACATTGCGACGAGAAACAATAGTCCTAGGCATACCATGCAACCTAGCGAATTCTCTAAAGAACAAATCCGCAATGTTTGAAGCATCATCGGTTTCATGACAAGCTATAAAATGTGCCTGCCATCTTAGAGAATCTATCCACAACTACAAAAATAGAATCCCTCCTCTTCTTAGGCCTAGGCAACCCCAAACTAAAGTCCATAGAAATGTCAATCCAAGTTCTTTTTAAGAATAGCACGCAAAAGTGTTCACAAAGTTTTATTGACAACTTCGTTTTGTCCATCCGTTTGAGGATGACAAGTAGTAGAAAACAACAATTTTGTGCCAAGTTCAGCCCATAAAGTCTTCCAAAAGTAACTCAAGAATTTAACATCGCGACCAGAAACAATAGTCCTAGGCATGCCAAGCAATCTAGCGACTTCTCTGAAGAACAAATCCGCAATGTTTGAAGCATCATCGGTTTTATGACAAGCTATAAAATGTGTCATCCTAGAGAATCTATCCACAACAACAAAAATAGAATCCCTCTCCTTCTTTGTCCTTGGCAACCCCAAAATAAAGTCCATTGAAATGTCAATCCAAGTTCTTTTTAAGAATAGCACGCAAAGGTGTTCCCAAAGTTCTATTGACAACTTCAGTTTGTCCATCATTTTGAGGATGACAAGTAGTAGAAAACAACAATTTTGCGCCAAGTTCAGCCCATAAAGTATTCCAAAATTAACTCAAGAATTTAACATCGCGACCAGAAACAATAGTCCTAGGCATGCCAAGCAACCTAGCGACTTCTCTAAAGAACAAATCCGCAATTTTTGAAGCATCATCGGTTTTATGACAAACTACAAAATGTGCCATCTTAGAGAATCTATCCACAACAACAAAAATAGAATCCCTCCCCTTCTTTCTTAGTCCTAGGCAACCCCAAAATAAAGTCCATAGAATTGTCAATCCAAGTTCTTTTTAAGAATAGCACGCAAAGGTGTTCCCAAAGTTCCATTGACAACTTCAGTTTGTCCATCCGTTTGAGGATGACAAGTAGTAGAAAACAACAATTTTGTGCCAAGTTTAGCCCATAAATTATTCCAAAAGTAACTCAAAAATTTAACATTGCAACAAGAAACAATAGTCCCAGGCATGCCATGCAACCTATCGACTTCTCTAAAGAACAAATCCGCAATGTTTGAAGTATCATCGGTTTTATGACAAGCTATAAAAAGTGCCATCTTAGAGATTCTATCCACAACAACTAAAATAGAATCCCTCCTCTTCTTAGGCCTAGGCAACCCCAAACTAAAGTCCATAGAAATGTCAATCCAAGTTCCTTTTAAGAATAGCACGCAAAAGTGTTCCCAAAGTTATATGGACAACTTCAGTTTGTCCTTCCGTTTGAGTATGACAAGTAGTAGAAAACAACAATTTTGTGCCAAGTTTAGCCCATAAATTATTCCAAAAGTAACTCAAAAATCTAACATTGCGACGAGAAACAATAGTCCTAGGCATGCCATGCAACCTAGCGACTTCTCTAAAGAACAAATCCGCAATGTTTGAATGTGCCATCTTAGAGAATCTATCCACAACTACAAAAATAAAATCCCTCCTTTTCTTAGGCCTAGGCAACCCCAAACTAAAGTCCATAGAAATGTCAATTCAAGTTCTTTTTAAGAATAGCACGCAAAAGTGTTCCCAAAGTTTTATTGACAACTTCAGTTTGTCCATCTGTTTGAGAATGACAACTAGTAGAAAACAACAATTTTGTGCCAAGTTTAGCCCGTAAATTTTTCCAAAAGTGACTCAAAAATTTAACATTGCGACGAGAAACAATAGTCCTAGGCATACCAGGCAACCTAGCGAATTCTCTAAAGAACAAATCCGCAATGTTTGAAGCATCATTGGTTTCATGACAAGCTATAAAATGTGCCATCTTAGAGAATCTATCCACAACTACAAAAATAGAATCCCTCCTCTTCTTAGGCCTAGGCAACCCCAAACTAAAGTCCATAGAAATGTCAATTCAAGTTCTTTTTAAGAATAGCACGCAAAAGTGTTCCCAAAGTTTTATTGACAACTTCAGTTTGTCAATCTGTTTGAGAATGACAAGTAGTAGAAAACAACAATTTTTTGCCAAATTTAGCCCATAAATTATTCCAAAAGTAACTCAAAAATTTAACATTGCGACGAGAAACAATAGTCCTAGGCATGCCATGCAACCTAGCGACTTCTCTAAAGAACAAATCCGTAATGTTTGAAGCATCATCGGTTTCATGACACGCTATAAAATGTGCCATCTTAGAGAATCTATCCACAACTACAAAAATAGAATCCCTCCTCTTCTTAGGCCTAGGCAACTCCAAACTAAAGTCCATAGAAATGTCAATCCAAGTTCCTTTTAAGAATAGCACGCAAAAGTGTTCCCAAAGTTATATGGACAACTTCAGTTTGTCCATCCGTTTGAGGATGACAAGTAGTAGAAAAAAACAATTTTGTGCCAAGTTTAGCCCATAAATTATTCCAAAAGTAACTCAAAAATCTAACATTGCGACGAGAAACAATAGTCCTAGGCATGCCATGCAACCTAGCGACTTCTCTAAAGAACAAATCCGCAATGTTTGAAGCATCATCGGTTTTATGACAAGCTATAAAATGTGCCATCGTAGAGAATCTATCCAAAACAACAAAAATAGAATCCCTCCTCTTCTTATTCCTAGGCAACCCCAAACTAAAGTCCATAGAAATGCCAATCCAAGTTCCTTTTAAGAATAGCACGAAAAAGTGTTCCCAAAGTTCTATTGACAACTTCAGTTTGTCCATCCGTTTGAGAATGACAAGTAGTAGAAAACAACAATTTTTTGCCAAGTTTAGCCCGTAAATTTTTCCAAAAGTGACTCAAAAATTTAACATTGCGACGAGAAACAATAGTCTAGGCATACCATGCAACCTAGCGAATTCTCTAAAGAACAAATCCGCAATGTTTGAAGCATCATCGGTTTCATGACAAGCTATAAAATGTGCCATCTTAGAGAATCTATCCACAACTACAAAAATAGAATCCCTCCTCTTCTTAGGCCTAGGCAACTCCAAAATAAAGTCCAGAGAAATGTCAATCCAAGTTCTTTTTGAGAATAGCACGCAAAAGTGTTCCCAAAGTTTTATTGACAACTTCAGTTTGTCCATCCGTTTGAGGATGACAAGTAGTAGAAAACAACAATTTTGTGCCAAGTTGAGCCCATAAATTATTCCAAAAGTAACTCAAAAATCTAACATCGCGACCAGAAACAATCGTTCTAGGCTTGCCAAGCAATCTAGCGACTTCTCTAAAGAACAAATCCGCAATGTTTGAAGCATCATCGGTTTTATGACAAGCTATAAAAAGTGCCATCTTAGAGAATCTATCCACAACAACAAAAATAGAATCCCTCCCCTTCTTTGTCCTAGGCAACCCCAAAATAAAGTCCATAGAAATGTCAATCCAAGTTCTTTTTAAGAATAGCACGCAAAGGTGTCCCCAAAGTTCTATTGATAACTTCAGTTTGTCCATCAGTTTGAGGATGACAAGTAGTAGAAAACAACAATTTTGCGCCAAGTTCAGCCCATAAAGTATTCCAAAAGTAACTCAAGAATTTAACATCGCGACCAGAAACAATAGTCCTAGGCATGCCAAGCAACCTAGCGACTTCTCTAAAGAACAAAACCGCTATTTTTGAAGCATCATCGATTTTATGACAAGCTATAAAATGTGCCATCTTAGAGAATCTATCCACAACAACAAAAATAGAATCCCTCCCCTTCTTAGTCCTAGGCAACCCCAAAATAAAGTCCATAGAATTGTCAATCCAAGTTCTTTTTAAGAATAGCACGCAAAGGTGTTCCCAAAGTTCCATTGACAACTTCAGTTTGTCCATCCGTTTGAGGATGACAAGTAGTAGAAAACAACAATTTTGTGCCAAGTTTAGCCCATAAATTATTCCAAAAGTAACTCAAAAATTTAACATTGCGACAAGAAACAATAGTCCCAGGCATGCCATGCAACCTAGCGACTTCTCTAAAGAACAAATCGGCAATGTTTGAAGCATCATCCGTTTTATGACAAGCTATAAAAAGTGCCATCTTAGAGATTCTATCCACAACAACTAAAATAGAATCCCTCCTCTTCTTATTCCTAGGCAACCCCAAACTAAAGTCCATAGAAATGTCAATCCAAGTTCCTTTTAAGAATAGCACGCAAAAGTGTTTCCAAAGTTCTATGGACAACTTCAGTTTGTCCATCCGTTTGAGGATGACAAGTAGTAGAAAACAACAATTTTGTGCCAAGTTTAGCCCATAAATTATTCCAAAAGTAACTCAAAAATCTAACATTGCGACGAGAAACAATAGTCCTAGGTATGCCATGCAACCTAGCGACTTCTCTAAAGAACAAATCCGCAATGTTTGAAGCATCATCGGTTTTATGACAAGCTATAAAATGTGCCATCGTAGAGAATCTATCCAAAACAACAAAAATAGAATCCCTCCTCTTCTTATTCCTAGGCAACCCCAAACTAAAGTCCATAGAAATGTCAATCCAAGTTCCTTTTAAGAATAGCACGAAAAAGTGTTCCCAAAGTTCTATTGACAACTTCAGTTTGTCCATCCGTTTGAGGATGACAAGTAGTAGAAACTAACAATTTTGTGCCAAGTTCAGCCCGTAAATTATTCCAAAAGTAACTTAAAAATTTAACATTGCGACGAGAAACAATAGTCCTAGGCATGCCATACAACCTAGCGACTTCTCTAAAGAACAAATCCGCAATATTTGAAGCATCATCGGTTTCATGACAATCTATAAAATGTGCCATCTTAGAGAATCTATCCACAACTACAAAAATAGAATCCCTCCTCTTCTTAGGCCTAGGGCAACCCCAAACTAAAGTCCATAGAAATGTCAATCCAAGTTCTTTTTAAGAATAGCACGCAAAAGTGTTCCCAAAGTTTTATTGACAACTTCAGTTTGTCCATCTGTTTGAGAATGACAAGTAGTAGAAAACAACAATTTTTTTTCCAAGTTTAGCCCGTAAATTTTTCCAAAAGTGACTCAAAAATTTAACATTGCGACGAGAAACAATAGTCCTAGGCATACCATGCAACCTAGCGAATTCTCTAAAGAACAAATCCGCAATGTTTGAAGCATCATCGGTTTCATGACAAGCTATAAAATGTGCCATCTTAGAGAATCTATCCACAACTACAAAAATAGAATCCTTCCTCTTCTTAGGCCTAGGCAACCCCAAACTAAAGTCCATAGAAATGTCAATCCAAGTTCTTTTTAAGAATAGCACGCAAAAGTGTTCCCAAAGTTTTATTGACAACTTCAGTTTGTCCATCCGTTTGAGGATGACAAGTAGTAGAAAACAACAATTTTGTGCCAAGTTCAGCCCATAAAGTCTTCCAAAAGTAACTCAAGAATTTAACAACGCGACCAGAAACAATAGTTCTAGGCATGCCAAGAAATCTAGCGACTTCTCTAAAGAACAAATCCGCAATGTTTGAAGCATCATCGGTTTTATGACAAGCTATAAAATGTGTCATCTTAGAGAATCTATCCACAAAAACAAAAATAGAATCCCTCCCCTTCTTTGTCCTAGGCAACCACAAAATAAAGTCCATTGAAATGTCAATCCAACTTCTTTTTAAGAATAGCACGCAAAGGTGTTCCCAAAGTTCTATTGACAACTTCAGTTTGTCCATCAGTTTGAGGATGACAAGTAGTAGAAAACATAAATTTTGCGCCAAGTTCAGCCCATAAAGTATTCCAAAAGTAACTCAAGAATTTAACATCGCGACCAGAAACAATAGTCCTAGGCATGTCAAGCAACCTAGCGACTTTTCTAAAGAACAAATCCGCAATTTTTGAAGCACCATCGGTTTTATGACAAACTACAAAATGTGCCATCTTAGAGAATCTATCCACAACAACAAAAATAGAATCCCTCCCCTTCTTAGTCCTAGGCAACCCCAAAATAAAGTCCATAGAATTGTCAATCCAAGTTCTTTTTAAGAATAGCACGCAAATGTGTTCCCAAAGTTCCATTGACAACTTCAGTTTGTCCATCCGTTTGAGGATGACAAGATGTAGAAAACAACAATTTTGTGCCAAGTTTAGCCCATAAATTATTCCAAAAGTAACTCAAAAATTTAACATTGCAACAAGAAACAATAGTCCCAAGCATTCCATGCAACCTAGCGACTTCTCTAAAGAACAAATCCGCAATGTTTGAAGCATCATCGGTTTTATGACAAGCTATAAAAGTTCCATCTTAGAGAATCTATCCACAACAACTAAAATAGAATCCCTCCTCTTCTTAGGCCTAGGCAACCCCAAACTAAAGTCCATAGAAATGTCAATCCAAGTTCCTTTTAAGAATAGCACGCAAAAGTGTTCCCAAAGTTCTATGGACAACTTCAGTTTGTCTATCTGTTTGAGAATGACAAGTAGTAGAAAACAACAATTTTGTGCCAAGTTTAGCCCATAAAGTCTTCCAAAAGTAACTCAAGAATTTAACATCGCGACCAGAAACAATAGTCCTAGGCATGCCATGCAACCTAGCGACTTCTCTAAAGAACAAATCCGCAATGTTTTAAGCATCATCGGTTTTATGACAAGCTATAAAATGTGCCATCTTAGAGAATCTATCCACAACAACAAAAATAGAATCCCTCCCCTTCTTAGTCCTAGGCAACCCCAAAATAAAGTCCATAGAATTGTCAATCCAAGTTCTTTTTAAGAATAGCACGCAAATGTGTTCCCAAAGTTCCATTGACAACTTCAGTTTGTCCATCCGTTTGAGGATGACAAGATGTAGAAAACAACAATTTTGTGCCAAGTTTAGCCCATAAATTATTCCAAAAGTAACTCAAAAATTTAACATTGCGACAAGAAACAATAGTCCCAGGCATGCCATGCAACCTAGCGACTTCTCTAAAGAACAAATCCGCAATGTTTGAAGCATCATCGGTTTTATGACAAGCTATAAAAAGTGCCATCTTAGAGAATCTATCCACAACAACTAAAATAGAATCCCTCCTCTTCTTAGGCCTAGGCAACCCCAAACTAAAGTCCATAGAAATGTCAATCCAAGTTCCTTTTAAGAATAGCACGCAAAAGTGTTTCCAAAGTTCTATGGACAACTTCAGTTTGTCCATCCGTTTGAGGATGACAAGTAGTAGAAAACAACAATTTTGTGCCAAGTTTAGCCCATAAATTATTCCAAAAGTAACTCAAAAATCTAACATTGCGACGAGAAACAATAGTCCTAGGCATGCCATGCAACCTAGCGACTTCTCTAAAGAACAAATCCGCAATGTTTGAAGCATCATCGGTTTTATGACAAGCTATAAAATGTGCCATCGTAGAGAATCTATCCAAAACAACAAAAATAGAATCCCTCCTCTTCTTAGGCCTAGGCAACCCCAAACTAAAGTCCATAGAAATGTCAATCCAAGTTTCTTTTAAGAATAGCACGAAAAAGTGTTCCCAAAGTTCTATTGACAACTTCAGTTTGTCCATCCGTTTGAGGATGACAAGTAGTAGAAACTAACAATTTTGTGCCAAGTTCAGCCCATAAATTATTCCAAAAGTAACTTAAAAATTTAACATTGCGACGAGAAACAATAGTCCTAGGCATGCCATACAACCTAGCGACTTCTCTAAAGAACAAATCCGCAATATTTGAAGCATCATCGGTTTCATGACAATCTATAAAATGTGCCATCTTAGAGAATCTATCCACAACTACAAAAATATAATCCCTCCTCTTCTTAGGCCTAGGCAACCCCAAACTAAAGTCTATAGAAATGTCAATCCAAGTTCTTTTTAAGAATAGCACGCAAAAGTGTTCACAAAGTTTTATTGACAACTTCGTTTTGTCCATCCGTTTGAGGATGACAAGTAGTAGAAAACAACAATTTTGTGCCAAGTTCAGCCCATAAAGTCTTCCAAAAGTAACTCAAGAATTTAACATCGCGACCAGAAACAATAGTCCTAGGCATGCCAAGCAATCTAGCGACTTCTCTAAAGAACAAATCCGCAATGTTTGAAGCATCATCGGTTTTATGATAAGCTATAAAATGTGTCATCCTAGAGAATCTATCCACAACAACAAAAATAGAATCCCTCTCCTTCTTTGTCCTTGGCAACCCCAAAATAAAGTCCATTGAAATGTCAATCCAAGTTCTTTTTAAGAATAGCACGCAAAGGTGTTCCCAAAGTTCTATTGACAACTTCAGTTTGTCCATCAGTTTGAGGATGACAAGTAGTAGAAAACAACAATTTTGTGCCAAGTTCAGCCCATAAAGTCTTCCAAAAGTAACTCAAGAATTTAACAACGCGACCAGAAACAATAGTTCTAGGCATGCCAAGAAATCTAGCGACTTCTCTAAAGAACAAATCCGCAATGTTTGAAGCATCATCGGTTTTATGACAAGCTATAAAATGTGTCATCTTAGAGAATCTATCCACAAAAACAAAAATAGAATCCCTCCCCTTCTTTGTCCTAGGCAACCACAAAATAAAGTCCATTGAAATGTCAATCCAACTTCTTTTTAAGAATAGCACGCAAAGGTGTTCCCAAAGTTCTATTGACAACTTCAGTTTGTCCATCAGTTTGAGGATGACAAGTAGTAGAAAACATAAATTTTGCGCCAAGTTCAGCCCATAAAGTATTCCAAAAGTAACTCAAGAATTTAACATCGCGACCAGAAACAATAGTCCTAGGCATGTCAAGCAACCTAGCGACTTTTCTAAAGAACAAATCCGCAATTTTTGAAGCACCATCGGTTTTATGACAAACTACAAAATGTGCCATCTTAGAGAATCTATCCACAACAACAAAAATAGAATCCCTCCCCTTCTTAGTCCTAGGCAACCCCAAAATAAAGTCCATAGAATTGTCAATCCAAGTTCTTTTTAAGAATAGCACGCAAATGTGTTCCCAAAGTTCCATTGACAACTTCAGTTTGTCCATCCGTTTGAGGATGACAAGATGTAGAAAACAACAATTTTGTGCCAAGTTTAGCCCATAAATTATTCCAAAAGTAACTCAAAAATTTAACATTGCAACAAGAAACAATAGTCCCAAGCATTCCATGCAACCTAGCGACTTCTCTAAAGAACAAATCCGCAATGTTTGAAGCATCATCGGTTTTATGACAAGCTATAAAAGTTCCATCTTAGAGAATCTATCCACAACAACTAAAATAGAATCCCTCCTCTTCTTAGGCCTAGGCAACCCCAAACTAAAGTCCATAGAAATGTCAATCCAAGTTCCTTTTAAGAATAGCACGCAAAAGTGTTCCCAAAGTTCTATGGACAACTTCAGTTTGTCTATCTGTTTGAGAATGACAAGTAGTAGAAAACAACAATTTTGTGCCAAGTTTAGCCCATAAAGTCTTCCAAAAGTAACTCAAGAATTTAACATCGCGACCAGAAACAATAGTCCTAGGCATGCCATGCAACCTAGCGACTTCTCTAAAGAACAAATCCGCAATGTTTTAAGCATCATCGGTTTTATGACAAGCTATAAAATGTGCCATCTTAGAGAATCTATCCACAACAACAAAAATAGAATCCCTCCCCTTCTTAGTCCTAGGCAACCCCAAAATAAAGTCCATAGAATTGTCAATCCAAGTTCTTTTTAAGAATAGCACGCAAATGTGTTCCCAAAGTTCCATTGACAACTTCAGTTTGTCCATCCGTTTGAGGATGACAAGATGTAGAAAACAACAATTTTGTGCCAAGTTTAGCCCATAAATTATTCCAAAAGTAACTCAAAAATTTAACATTGCGACAAGAAACAATAGTCCCAGGCATGCCATGCAACCTAGCGACTTCTCTAAAGAACAAATCCGCAATGTTTGAAGCATCATCGGTTTTATGACAAGCTATAAAAAGTGCCATCTTAGAGAATCTATCCACAACAACTAAAATAGAATCCCTCCTCTTCTTAGGCCTAGGCAACCCCAAACTAAAGTCCATAGAAATGTCAATCCAAGTTCCTTTTAAGAATAGCACGCAAAAGTGTTTCCAAAGTTCTATGGACAACTTCAGTTTGTCCATCCGTTTGAGGATGACAAGTAGTAGAAAACAACAATTTTGTGCCAAGTTTAGCCCATAAATTATTCCAAAAGTAACTCAAAAATCTAACATTGCGACGAGAAACAATAGTCCTAGGCATGCCATGCAACCTAGCGACTTCTCTAAAGAACAAATCCGCAATGTTTGAAGCATCATCGGTTTTATGACAAGCTATAAAATGTGCCATCGTAGAGAATCTATCCAAAACAACAAAAATAGAATCCCTCCTCTTCTTAGGCCTAGGCAACCCCAAACTAAAGTCCATAGAAATGTCAATCCAAGTTTCTTTTAAGAATAGCACGAAAAAGTGTTCCCAAAGTTCTATTGACAACTTCAGTTTGTCCATCCGTTTGAGGATGACAAGTAGTAGAAACTAACAATTTTGTGCCAAGTTCAGCCCATAAATTATTCCAAAAGTAACTTAAAAATTTAACATTGCGACGAGAAACAATAGTCCTAGGCATGCCATACAACCTAGCGACTTCTCTAAAGAACAAATCCGCAATATTTGAAGCATCATCGGTTTCATGACAATCTATAAAATGTGCCATCTTAGAGAATCTATCCACAACTACAAAAATATAATCCCTCCTCTTCTTAGGCCTAGGCAACCCCAAACTAAAGTCTATAGAAATGTCAATCCAAGTTCTTTTCAAGAATAGCACGCAAAAGTGTTCACAAAGTTTTATTGACAACTTCGTTTTGTCCATCCGTTTGAGGATGACAAGTAGTAGAAAACAACAATTTTGTGCCAAGTTCAGCCCATAAAGTCTTCCAAAAGTAACTCAAGAATTTAACATCGCGACCAGAAACAATAGTCCTAGGCATGCCAAGCAATCTAGCGACTTCTCTAAAGAACAAATCCGCAATGTTTGAAGCATCATCGGTTTTATGATAAGCTATAAAATGTGTCATCCTAGAGAATCTATCCACAACAACAAAAATAGAATCCCTCTCCTTCTTTGTCCTTGGCAACCCCAAAATAAAGTCCATTGAAATGTCAATCCAAGTTCTTTTTAAGAATAGCACGCAAAGGTGTTCCCAAAGTTCTATTGACAACTTCAGTTTGTCCATCAGTTTGAGGATGACAAGTAGTAGAAAACAACAATTTTGCGCCAAGTTCAGCCCATAAAGTATTCCAAAATTAACTCAAGAATTTAACATCGCGACCAGAAACAATAGTCCTAGGCATGCCAAGCAACCTAGCGACTTCTCTAAAGAACAAATCCGCAATTTTTGAAGCATCATCGGTTTTATGACAAACTACAAAATGTGCCATCTTAGAGAATCTATCCACAACAACAAAAATAGAATCCCTCCCCTTCTTTTCTTAGTCCTAGGCAACCCCAAAATAAATTCCATAGAATTGTCAATCCAAGTTCTTTTTAAGAATAGCACGCAAAGGTGTTCCCAAAGTTCCATTGACAACTTCAGTTTGTCCATCCGTTTGAGGATGACAAGTAGTAGAAAACAACAATTTTGTGCCAAGTTTAGCCCATAAATTATTCCAAAAGTAACTCAAAAATTTAACATTGCAACAAGAAACAATAGTCCCAGGCATGCCATGCAACCTAGCGACTTCTCTAAAGAACAAATCCGCAATGTTTGAAGCATCATCGGTTTTATGACAAGCTATAAAAAGTGCCATCTTAGAGATTCTATCCACAACAACTAAAATAGAATCCCTCCTCTTCTTAGGCCTAGGCAACCCCAAACTAAAGTCCATAGAAATGTCAATCCAAGTTCCTTTTAAGAATAGCACGCAAAAGTGTTCCCAAAGTTATATGGACAACTTCAGTTTGTCCATCCGTTTGAGTATGACAAGTAGTAGAAAACAACAATTTTGTGCCAAGTTTAGCCCATAAATTATTCCAAAAGTAACTCAAAAATCTAACATTGCGACGAGAAACAATAGTCCTAGGCATGCCATGCAACCTAGCGACTTCTCTAAAGAACAAATCCGCAATGTTTGAATGTGCCATCTTAGAGAATCTATCCACAACTACAAAAATAAAATCCCTCCTCTTCTAAGGCCTAGGCAACCCCAAACTAAAGTCCATAGAAATGTCAATCCAAGTTCTTTTTAAGAATAGCACGCAAAAGTGTTCCCAAAGTTTTATTGACAACTTCAGTTTGTCCATCTGTTTGAGAATGACAACTAGTAGAAAACAACAATTTTGTGCCAAGTTCAGCCCATAAATTATTCAAAAAGTAACTCAAAAATCTAACATTGCGACGAGAAACAATAGTCCTAGGCATGCCATGCAACCTAGCGACTTCTCTAAACAACAAATCCGCAATGTTTGAAGCATCATCGGTTTTATGACAAGCTATAAAATGTGCCATCTTAGAGAATCTATCCACAACAACAAAAATAGAATCCCTCCCCTTCTTAGTCCTAGGCAACCCCAAAATAAAGTCCATAGAATTGTCAATCCAAGTTCTTTTTAAGAATAGCACGCAAATGTGTTCCCAAAGTTCCATTGACAACTTCAGTTTGTCCATCCGTTTGAGGATGACAAGATGTAGAAAACAACAATTTTGTGCCAAGTTTAGCCCATAAATTATTCCAAAAGTAACTCAAAAATTTAACATTGCGACAAGAAACAATAGTCCCAGGCATGCCATGCAACCTAGCGACTTCTCTAAAGAACAAATCCGCAATGTTTGAAGCATCATCGGTTTTATGACAAGCTATAAAAAGTGCCATCTTAGTGAATCTATCCACAACAACTAAAATAGAATCCCTCCTCTTCTTAGGCCTAGGCAACCCCAAACTAAAGTCCATAGAAATGTCAATCCAAGTTCCTTTTAAGAATAGCACGCAAAAGTGTTTCCAAAGTTCTATGGACAACTTCAGTTTGTCCATCCGTTTGAGGATGACAAGTAGTAGAAAACAACAATTTTGTGCCAAGTTTAGCCCATAAATTATTCCAAAAGTAACTCAAAAATCTAACATTGCGACGAGAAACAATAGTCCTAGGCATGCCATGCAACCTAGCGACTTCTCTAAAGAACAAATCCGCAATGTTTGAAGCATCATCGGTTTTATGACAAGCTATAAAATATGCCATCGTAGAGAATCTATCCAAAACAACAAAAATAGAATCCCTCCTCTTCTTAGGCCTAGGCAACCCCAAACTAAAGTCCATAGAAATGTCAATCCAAGTTTCTTTTAAGAATAGCACGAAAAAGTGTTCCCAAAGTTCTATTGACAACTTCAGTTTGTCCATCCGTTTGAGGATGACAAGTAGTAGAAACTAACAATTTTGTGCCAAGTTCAGCCCATAAATTATTCCAAAAGTAACTTAAAAATTTAACATTGCGACGAGAAACAATAGTCCTAGGCATGCCATACAACCTAGCGACTTCTCTAAAGAACAAATCCGCAATATTTGAAGCATCATCGGTTTCATGACAATCTATAAAATGTGCCATCTTAGAGAATCTATCCACAACTACAAAAATAGAATCCCTCCTCTTCTTAGGCCTAGGCAACCCCAAACTAAAGTCCATAGAAATGTCAATCCAAGTTCTTTTTAAGAATAGCACGCAAAAGTGTTCACAAAGTTTTATTGACAACTTCGTTTTGTCCATCCGTTTGAGGATGACAAGTAGTAGAAAACAACAATTTTGTGCCAAGTTCAGCCCATAAAGTCTTCCAAAAGTAACTCAAGAATTTAACATCGCGACCAGAAACAATAGTCCTAGGCATGCCAAGCAATCTAGCGACTTCTCTAAAGAACAAATCCGCAATGTTTGAAGCATCATCGGTTTTATGACAAGCTATAAAATGTGTCATCCTAGAGAATCTATCCACAACAACAAAAATAGAATCCCTCTCCTTCTTTGTCCTTGGCAACCCCAAAATAAAGTCCATTGAAATGTCAATCCAAGTTCTTTTTAAGAATAGCACGCAAAGGTGTTCCCAAAGTTCTATTGACAACTTCAGTTTGTCCATCAGTTTGAGGATGACAAGTAGTAGAAAACAACAATTTTGCGCCAAGTTCAGCCCATAAAGTATTCCAAAATTAACTCAAGAATTTAACATCGCGACCAGAAACAATAGTCCTAGGCATGCCAAGCAACCTAGCGACTTCTCTAAAGAACAAATCCGCAATTTTTGAAGCATCATCGGTTTTATGACAAACTACAAAATGTGCCATCTTAGAGAATCTATCCACAACAACAAAAATAGAATCCCTCCCCTTCTTTTCTTAGTCCTAGGCAACCCCAAAATAAAGTCCATAGAATTGTCAATCCAAGTTCTTTTTAAGAATAGCACGCAAAGGTGTTCCCAAAGTTCCATTGACAACTTCAGTTTGTCCATCCGTTTGAGGATGACAAGTAGTAGAAAACAACAATTTTGTGCCAAGTTTAGCCCATAAATTATTCCAAAAGTAACTCAAAAATTTAACATTGCAACAAGAAACAATAGTCCCAGGCATGCCATGCAACCTAGCGACTTCTCTAAAGAACAAATCCGCAATGTTTGAAGCATCATCGGTTTTATGACAAGCTATAAAAAGTGCCATCTTAGAGATTCTATCCACAACAACTAAAATAGAATCCCTCCTCTTCTTAGGCCTAGGCAACCCCAAACTAAAGTCCATAGAAATGTCAATCCAAGTTCCTTTTAAGAATAGCACGCAAAATTGTTCCCAAAGTTATATGGACAACTTCAGTTTGTCCATCCGTTTGAGTATGACAAGTAGTAGAAAACAACAATTTTGTGCCAAGTTTAGCCCATAAATTATTCCAAAAGTAACTCAAAAATCTAACATTGCGACGAGAAACAATAGTTCTAGGCATGCCATGCAACCTAGCGACTTCTCTAAAGAACAAATCCGCAATGTTTGAATGTGCCATCTTAGAGAATCTATCCACAACTACAAAAATAAAATCCCTCCTCTTCTAAGGCCTAGGCAACCCCAAACTAAAGTCCATAGAAATGTCAATCCAAGTTCTTTTTAAGAATAGCACGCAAAAGTGTTCCCAAAGTTTTATTGACAACTTCAGTTTGTCCATCTGTTTGAGAATGACAACTAGTAGAAAACAACAATTTTGTGCCAAGTTTAGCCCGTAAATTTTTCCAAAAGTGACTCAAAAATTTAACATTGCGACGAGAAACAATAGTCCTAGGCATACCAGGCAACCTAGCGAATTCTCTAAAGAAGAAATCCGCAATGTTTGAAGCATCATTGGTTTCATGACAAGCTATAAAATGTGCCATCTTAGAGAATCTATCCACAACTACAAAAATAGAATCCCTCCTCTTCTTAGGCCTAGGCAACCCCAAACTAAAGTCCATAGAAATGTCAATTCAAGTTCTTTTTAAGAATAGCACGCAAAAGTGTTCCCAAAGTTTTATTGACAACTTCAGTTTGTCAATCTGTTTGAGAATGACAAGTAGTAGAAAACAACAATTTTTTGCCAAATTTAGCCCATAAATTATTCCAAAAGTAACTCAAAAATTTAACATTGCGACGAGAAACAATAGTCCTAGGCATGCCATGCAACCTAGCGACTTCTCTAAAGAACAAATCTGTAATGTTTGAAGCATCATCGGTTTCATGACACGCTATAAAATGTGCCATCTTAGAGATTCTATCCACAACAACTAAAATAGAATCCCTCCTCTTCTTATTCCTAGGCAACCCCAAACTAAAGTCCATAGAAATGTCAATCCAAGTTCCTTTTAAGAATAGCACGCAAAAGTGTTTCCAAAGTTCTATGGACAACTTCAGTTTGTCCATCCGTTTGAGGATGACAAGTAGTAGAAAACAACAATTTTGTGCCAAGTTTAGCCCATAAATTATTCCAAAAGTAACTCAAAAATCTAACATTGCGACGAGAAACAATAGTCCTAGGCATGCCATGCAACCTAGCGACTTCTCTAAAGAACAAATCCGCAATGTTTGAAGCATCATCGGTTTTATGACAAGCTATAAAATGTGCCATCGTAGAGAATCTATCCAAAACAACAAAAATAGAATCCCTCCTCTTCTTATTCCTAGGCAACCCCAAACTAAAGTCCATAGAAATGTCAATCCAAGTTCCTTTTAAGAATAGCACGAAAAAGTGTTCCCAAAGTTCTATTGACAACTTCAGTTTGTCCATCCGTTTGAGGATGACAAGTAGTAGAAACTAACAATTTTGTGCCAAGTTCAGCCCGTAAATTATTCCAAAAGTAACTTAAAAATTTAACATTGCGACGAGAAACAATAGTCCTAGGCATGCCATACAACCTAGCGACTTCTCTAAAGAACAAATCCGCAATATTTGAAGCATCATCGGTTTCATGACAATCTATAAAATGTGCCATCTTATAGAATCTATCCACAACTACAAAAATAGAATCCCTCCTCTTCTTAGGCCTAGGGCAACCCCAAACTAAAGTCCATAGAAATGTCAATCCAAGTTCTTTTTAAGAATAGCACGCAAAAGTGTTCCCAAAGTTTTATTGACAACTTCAGTTTGTCCATCTGTTTGAGAATGACAAGTAGTAGAAAACAACAATTTTTTGCCAAGTTTAGCCCGTAAATTTTTCCAAAAGTGACTCAAAAATTTAACATTGCGACGAGAAACAATAGTCTAGGCATACCATGCAACCTAGCGAATTCTCTAAAGAACAAATCCGCAATGTTTGAAGCATCATCGGTTTCATGACAAGCTATAAAATGTGCCATCTTAGAGAATCTATCCACAACTACAAAAATAGAATCCCTCCTCTTCTTAGGCCTAGGCAACTCCAAAATAAAGTCCAGAGAAATGTCAATCCAAGTTCTTTTTGAGAATAGCACGCAAAAGTGATCCCAAAGTTTTATTGACAACTTCAGTTTGTCCATCCGTTTGAGGATGACAAGTAGTAGAAAACAACAATTTTTTGCCAAGTTCAGCCCATAAAGTCTTCCAAAAGTAACTCAAGAATTTAACATCGCGACCAGAAACAATCGTTCTAGGCTTGCCAAGCAATCTAGCGACTTCTCTAAAGAACAAATCCGCAATGTTTGAAGCATCATCGGTTTTATGACAAGCTATAAAAAGTGCCATCTTAGAGAATCTATCCACAACAACAAAAATAGAATCCCTCCTCTTCTTTGTCCTAGGCAACCCCAAAATAAAGTCCATAGAAATGTCAATCCAAGTTCTTTTTAAGAATAGCACGCAAAGGTGTCCCCAAAGTTCTATTGACAACTTCAGTTTGTCCATCAGTTTGAGGATGACAAGTAGTAGAAAACAACAATTTTGCGCCAAGTTCAGCCCATAAAGTATTCCAAAAGTAACTCAAGAATTTAACATCGCGACCAGAAACAATAGTCCTAGGCATGCCAAGCAACCTAGCGACTTCTCTAAAGAACAAAACCGCTATTTTTGAAGCATCATCGATTTTATGACAAGCTATAAAATGTGCCATCTTAGAGAATCTATCCACAACAACAAAAATAGAATCCCTCCCCTTCTTAGTCCTAGGCAACCCCAAAATAAAGTCCATAGAATTTTCAATCCAAGTTCTTTTTAAGAATAGCACGCAAAGGTGTTCCCAAAGTTCCATTGACAACTTCAGTTTGTCCATCCGTTTGAGGATGACAAGTAGTAGAAAACAACAATTTTGTGCCAAGTTTAGCCCATAAATTATTCCAAAAGTAACTAAAAAATTTAACATTGCGACAAGAAACAATAGTCCCAGGCATGCCATGCAACCTAGCGACTTCTCTAAAGAACAAATCGGCAATGTTTGAAGCATCATCCGTTTTATGACAAGCTATAAAAAGTGCCATCTTAGAGATTCTATCCACAACAACTAAAATAGAATCCCTCCTCTTCTTATTCCTAGGCAACCCCAAACTAAAGTCCATAGAAATGTCAATCCAAGTTCCTTTTAAGAATAGCACGCAAAATTGTTTCCAAAGTTCTATGGACAACTTCAGTTTGTCCATCCGTTTGAGGATGACAAGTAGTAGAAAACAACAATTTTGTGCCAAGTTTAGCCCATAAATTATTCCAAAAGTAACTCAAAAATCTAACATTGCGACGAGAAACAATAGTCCTAGGCATGCCATGCAACCTAGCGACTTCTCTAAAGAACAAATCCGCAATGTTTGAAGCATCATCGGTTTTATGACAAGCTATAAAATGTGCCATCGTAGAGAATCTATCCAAAACAACAAAAATAGAATCCCTCCTCTTCTTATTCCTAGGCAACCCCAAACTAAAGTCCATAGAAATGTCAATCCAAGTTCCTTTTAAGAATAGCACGAAAAAGTGTTCCCAAAGTTCTATTGACAACTTCAGTTTGTCCATCCGTTTGAGGATGACAAGTAGTAGAAACTAACAATTTTGTGCCAAGTTCAGCCCGTAAATTATTCCAAAAGTAACTTAAAAATTTAACATTGCGACGAGAAACAATAGTCCTAGGCATGCCATACAACCTAGCGACTTCTCTAAAGAACAAATCCGCAATATTTGAAGCATCATCGGTTTCATGACAATCTATAAAATGTGCCATCTTAGAGAATCTATCCACAACTACAAAAATAGAATCCCTCCTCTTCTTAGGCCTAGGGCAACCCCAAACTAAAGTCCATAGAAATGTCAATCCAAGTTCTTTTTAAGAATAGCACGCAAAAGTGTTCCCAAAGTTTTATTGACAACTTCAGTTTGTCCATCTGTTTGAGAATGACAAGTAGTAGAAAAAAACAATTTTTTGCCAAGTTTAGCCCGTAAATTTTTCCAAAAGTGACTCAAAAATTTAACATTGCGACGAGAAACAATAGTCCTAGGCATACCATGCAACCTAGCGAATTCTCTAAAGAACAAATCCGCAATGTTTGAAGCATCATCGGTTTCATGACAAGCTATAAAATGTGCCATCTTAGAGAATCTATCCACAACTACAAAAATAGAATCCTTCCTCTTCTTAGGCCTAGGCAACCCCAAACTAAAGTCCATAGAAATGTCAATCCAAGTTCTTTTTAAGAATAGCACGCAAAAGTGTTCCCAAAGTTTTATTGACAACTTCAGTTTGTCCATCCGTTTGAGGATGACAAGTAGTAGAAAACAACAATTTTGTGCCAAGTTCAGCCCATAAAGTCTTCCAAAAGTAACTCAAGAATTTAACAACGCGACCAGAAACAATAGTTCTAGGCATGCCAAGCAATCTAGCGACTTCTCTAAAGAACAAATCCGCAATGTTTGAAGCATCATCGGTTTTATGACAAGCTATAAAATGTGTCATCTTAGAGAATCTATCCACAAAAACAAAAATAGAATCCCTCCCCTTCTTTGTCCTAGGCAACCACAAAATAAAGTCCATTGAAATGTCAATCCAAGTTCTTTTTAAGAATAGCACGCAAAGGTGTTCCCAAAGTTCTATTGACAACTTCAGTTTGTCCATCAGTTTGAGGATGACAAGTAGTAGAAAACAACAATTTTGCGCCAAGTTCAGCCCATAAAGTATTCCAAAAGTAACTCAAGAATTTAACATCGCGACCAGAAACAATAGTCCTAGGCATGTCAAGCAACCTAGCGACTTTTCTAAAGAACCAATCCGCAATTTTTGAAGCATCATCGGTTTTATGACAAACTACAAAATGTGCCATCTTAGAGAATCTATCCACAACAACAAAAATAGAATCCCTCCCCTTCTTAGTCCTAGGCAACCCCAAAATAAAGTCCATAGAATTGTCAATCCAAGTTCTTTTTAAGAATAGCACGCAAATGTGTTCCCAAAGTTCCATTGACAACTTCAGTTTGTCCATCCGTTTGAGGATGACAAGATGTAGAAAACAACAATTTTGTGCCAAGTTTAGCCCATAAATTATTCCAAAAGTAACTCAAAAATTTAACATTGCAACAAGAAACAATAGTCCCAAGCATGCCATGCAACCTAGCGACTTCTCTAAAGAACAAATCCGCAATGTTTGAAGCATCATCGGTTTTATGACAAGCCATAAAAGTTCCATCTTAGAGAATCTATCCACAACAACTTAAATAGAATCCCTCCTCTTCTTAGGCCTAGGCAACCCCAAACTAAAGTCCATAGAAATGTCAATCCAAGTTCCTTTTAAGAATAGCACGCAAAAGTGTTCCCAAAGTTCTATGGACAACTTCAGTTTGTCTATCTGTTTGAGAATGACAAGTAGTAGAAAACAACAATTTTGTGCCAAGTTTAGCCCATAAAGTCTTCCAAAATTAACTCAAGAATTTAACATCGCGACCAGAAACAATAGTCCTAGGCATGCCATGCAACCTAGCGACTTCTCTAAAGAACAAATCCGCAATGTTTTAAGCATCATCGGTTTTATGACAAGCTATAAAATGTGCCATCTTAGAGAATCTATCCACAACAACAAAAATAGAATCCCTCCCCTTCTTAGTCCTAGGCAACCCCAAAATAAAGTCCATAGAATTGTCAATCCAAGTTCTTTTTAAGAATAGCACGCAAATGTGTTCCCAAAGTTCCATTGACAACTTCAGTTTGTCCATCCGTTTGAGGATGACAAGATGTAGAAAACAACAATTTTGTGCCAAGTTTAGCCCATAAATTATTCCAAAAGTAACTCAAAAATTTAACATTGCAACAAGAAACAATAGTCCCAAGCATGCCATGCAACCTAGCGACTTCTCTAAAGAAAAAATCCGCAATGTTTGAAGCATCTTCGGTTTTATGACAAGCTATAAAAGTTCCATCTTAGAGAATCTATCCACAACAACTAAAATAGAATCCCTCCTCTTCTTAGGCCTAGGCAACCCCAAACTAAAGTCCATAGAAATGTCAATCCAAGTTCCTTTTAAGAATAGCACGCAAAAGTGTTCCCAAAGTTCTATGGACAACTTCAGTTTGTCCATCCGTTTGAGGATGACAAGTAGTAGAAAACAACAATTTTGCGCCAAGTTCAGCCCATAAAGTATTCCAAAAGTAACTCAAAAATTTAACATTGCGACAAGAAACAATAGTCCCAGGCATGCCATGCAACCTAGCGACTTCTCTAAAGAACAAATCCACAATGTTTGAAGCATCATCGGTTTTATGACAAGCTATAAAATGTGCCATCTTAGAGAATCTATCCACAACAACAAAAATAGAATCCCTCCCCTTCTTAGTCCTAGGCAACCCCAAAATAAAGTCCATAGAATTGTCAATCCAAGTTCTTTTTAAGAATACCACGCAAAGGTGTTCCCAAAGTTCCATTGACAACTTCAGTTTGTCCATCCGTTTGAGGATGACAAGTAGTAGAAAACAACAATTTTGTGCCAAGTTTAGCTCATAAATTATTCCAAAAGTAAATCAAAAATTTAACATTGCGACAAGAAACAATAGTCCCAGGCATGCCATGCAACCTAGCGACTTCTCTAAAGAACAAATCCGCAATGTTTGAAGCATCATCGGTTTTATGACAAGCTATAAAAAGTGCCATCTTAGAGAATCTATCCACAACAACTAAAATAGAATCCCTCCTCTTATTAGGCCTAGGCAACCCCAAACTAAAGTCCATAGAAATGTCAATCCAAGTTCCTTTTAAGAATAGCACGCAAAAGTGTTTCCAAAGTTCTATGGACAACTTCAGTTTGTCCATCCGTTTGAGGATGACAAGTAGTAGAAAACAACAATTTTGTGCCAAGTTTAGCCCATAAATTATTCCAAAAGTAACTCAAAAATATAACATTGCGACGAGAAACAATAGTCCTAGGCATGCCATGCAACCTAGCGACTTCTCTATGACAAGTAGTAGAAAACAACAATTTTGTGCCAAGTTTAGCCCATAAATTATTCCAAAAGTAACTCAAAAATTTAACATTGCAACAAGAAACAATAGTCCCAGGCATGCCATGCAACCTAGCGACTTCTCTAAAGAACAAATCCGCAATGTTTGAAGCATCATCGGTTTTATGACAAGCTATAAAAAGTGCCATCTTAGAGATTCTATCCACAACAACTAAAATAGAATCCCTCCTCTTCTTAGGCCTAGGCAACCCCAAACTAAAGTCCATAGAAATGTCAATCCAAATTCCTTTTAAGAATAGCACGCAAAAGTGTTCCCAAAGTTATATGGACAACTTCAGTTTGTCCATCCGTTTGAGGATGACAAGTAGTAGAAAACAACAATTTTGTGCCAAGTTTAGCCCATAAATTATTCCAAAAGTAACTCAAAAATCTAACATTGCGACGAGAAACAATAGTCCTAGGCATGCCATGCAACCTAGCGACTTCTCTAAAGAACAAATCCGCAATGTTTGAATGTGCCATCTTAGAGAATCTATCCACAACTACAAAAATAAAATCCCTCCTCTTCTAAGGCCTAGGCAACCCCAAACTAAAGTCCATAGAAATGTCAATCCAAGTTCTTTTTAAGAATAGCACGCAAAAGTGTTCCCAAAGTTTTATTGACAACTTCAGTTTGTCCATCTGTTTGAGAATGACAACTAGTAGAAAACAACAATTTTGTGCCAAGTTTAGCCCGTAAATTTTTCCAAAAGTGACTCAAAAATTTAACATTGCGACGAGAAACAATAGTCCTAGGCATACCATGCAACCTAGCGAATTCTCTAAAGAACAAATCCGCAATGTTTGAAGCATCATTGGTTTCATGACAAGCTATAAAATGTGCCATCTTAGAGAATCTATCCACAACTACAAAAATAGAATCCCTCCTCTTCTTAGGCCTAGGCAACCCCAAACTAAAGTCCATAGAAATGTCAATTCAAGTTCTTTTTAAGAATAGCACGCAAAAGTGTTCCCAAAGTTTTATTGACAACTTCAGTTTGTCAATCTGTTTGAGAATGACAAGTAGTAGAAAACAACAATTTTTTGCCAAATTTAGCCCATAAATTATTCCAAAAGTAACTCAAAAATTTAACATTGCGACGAGAAACAATAGTCCTAGGCATGCCATGCAACCTAGCGACTTCTCTAAAGAACAAATCCGTAATGTTTGAAGCATCATCGGTTTCATGACACGCTACAAAATGTGCCATCTTAGAGAATCTATCCACAACTACAAAAATAGAATCCCTCCTCTTCTTAGGCCTAGGCAACTCCAAAATAAAGTCCAGAGAAATGTCAATCCAAGTTCTTTTTGAGAATAGCACGCAAAAGTGTTCCCAAAGTTTTATTGACAACTTCAGTTTGTCCATCCGTTTGAGGATGACAAGTAGTAGAAAACAACAATTTTGTGCCAAGTTCAGCCCATAAAGTCTTCCAAAAGTAACTCAAGAATTTAACATCGCGACCAGAAACAATAGTTCTAGGCTTGCCAAGCAATCTAGCGACTTCTCTAAAGAACAAATCCGCAATGTTTGAAGCATCATCGGTTTTATGACAAGCTATGAAATGTGCCATCTTAGAGAATCTATCCACAACAACAAAAATAGAATCCCTCCCCTTCTTTGTCCTAGGCAACCCCAAAATAAAGTCCATAGAAATGTCAATCCAAGTTCTTTTTAAGAATAGCACGCAAAGGTGTCCCCAAAGTTCTATTGACAACTTCAGTTTGTCCATCAGTTTGAGGATGACAAGTAGTAGAAAACAACAATTTTGCGCCAAGTTCAGCCTATAAAGTATTCCAATAGTAACTCAAGAATTTAACATCGCGACCAGAAACAATAGTCCTAGGCATGCCAAGCAACCTAGCGACTTCTCTAAAGAACAAAACCGTAATTTTTGAAGCATCATCGGTTTTATGACAAGCTATAAAATGTGCCATCTTAGAGAATCTATCCACAACAACAAAAATAGAATCCCTCCCCTTCTTAGTCCTAGGCAACCCCAAAATAAAGTCCATAGAATTGTCAATCCAAGTTCTTTTTAAGAATACCACGCAAAGGTGTTCCCAAAGTTTCATTGACAACTTCAGTTTGTCCATCCGTTTGAGGATGAGAAGTAGTAGAAAACAACAATTTTGTGCCAAGTTTAGCCCCTAAATTATTCCAAAAGTAACTCAAGAATTTAACATCGCGACCAGAAACAATAGTCCTAGGCATGCCAAGCAACCTAGCGACTTCACTAAAGAACAAATCCGCAATTTTTGAAGCATCATCGGTTTTATGACAAACTACAAAATGTGCCATCTTAGAGAATCTATCCACAACAACAAAAATAGAATCCCTCCCCTTCTTAGTCCTAGGCAACCCCAAAATAAAGTCCATAGAATTGTCAATCCAAGTTCTTTTTAAGAATAGCACGCAAAGGTGTTCCCAAAGTTCCATTGACAACTTCAGTTTGTCCATCCGTTTGAGGATGACAAGTAGTAGAAAACAACAATTTTGTGCCAAGTTTAGCCCATAAATTATTCCAAAAGTAACTCAAAAATTTAACATTGCAACAAGAAACAATAGTCCCAGGCATGCCATGCAACCTAGCGACTTCTCTAAAGAACAAATCCGCAATGTTTGAAGCATCATCGGTTTTATGACAAGCTATAAAAAGTGCCATCTTAGAGATTCTATCCACAACAACTAAAATAGAATCCCTCCTCTTCTTAGGCCTAGGCAACCCCAAACTAAAGTCCATAGAAATGTCAATCCAAGTTCCTTTTAAGAATAGCACGCAAAAGTGTTCCCAAAGTTATATGGACAACTTCAGTTTGTCCATCCGTTTGAGGATGACAAGTAGTAGAAAAAAACAATTTTGTGCCAAGTTTAGCCCATAAATTATTCCAAAAGTAACTCAAAAATCTAACATTGCGACGAGAAACAATAGTCCTAGGCATGCCATGCAACCTAGCGACTTCTCTAAAGAACAAATCCGCAATGTTTGAATGTGCCATCTTAGAGAATCTATCCACAACTACAAAAATAAAATCCCTCCTCTTCTAAGGCCTAGGCAACCCCAAACTAAAGTCCATAGAAATGTCAATCCAAGTTCTTTTTAAGAATAGCACGCAAAAGTGTTCCCAAAGTTTTATTGACAACTTCAGTTTGTCCATCTGTTTGAGAATGACAACTAGTAGAAAACAACAATTTTGTGCCAAGTTTAGCCCGTAAATTTTTCCAAAAGTGACTCAAAAATTTAACATTGCGACGAGAAACAATAGTCCTAGGCATACCATGCAACCTAGCGAATTCTCTAAAGAACAAATCCGCAATGTTTGAAGCATCATTGGTTTCATGACAAGCTATAAAATGTGCCATCTTAGAGAATCTATCCACAACTACAAAAATAGAATCCCTCCTTTTCTTAGGCCTAGGCAACCCCAAACTAAAGTCCATAGAAATGTCAATTCAAGTTCTTTTTAAGAATAGCACGCAAAAGTGTTCCCAAAGTTTTATTGACAACTTCAGTTTGTCAATCTGTTTGAGAATGACAAGTAGTAGAAAACAACAATTTTTTGCCAAATTTAGCCCATAAATTATTCCAAAAGTAACTCAAAAATTTAACATTGCGACGAGAAACAATAGTCCTAGGCATGCCATGCAACCTAGCGACTTCTCTAAAGAACAAATCCGTAATGTTTGAAGCATCATCGGTTTCATGACACGCTATAAAATGTGCCATCTTAGAGAATCTATCCACAACTACAAAAATAGAATCCCTCCTCTTCTTAAGCCTAGGAAACTCCAAACTAAAGTCCATAGAAATGTCAATCCAAGTTCTTTTTAAGAATAGCACGCAAAAGTGTTCCCAAAGTTTTATTGACAACTTCAGTTTGTCAATCTGTTTGAGAATGACAAGTAGTAGAAAACAACAATTTTTTGCCAAATTTAGCCCATAAATTATTCCAAAAGTAACTCAAAAATTTAACATTGCGACGAGAAACAATAGTCCTAGGCATGCCATGCAACCTAGCGACTTCTCTAAAGAACAAATCCGTAATGTTTGAAGCATCATCGGTTTCATGACACGCTACAAAATGTGCCATCTTAGAGAATCTATCCACAACTACAAAAATAGAATCCCTCCTCTTCTTAGGCCTAGGCAACTCCAAAATAAAGTCCAGAGAAATGTCAATCCAAGTTCTTTTTGAGAATAGCACGCAAAAGTGTTCCCAAAGTTTTATTGACAACTTCAGTTTGTCCATCCGTTTGAGGATGACAAGTAGTAGAAAACAACAATTTTGTGCCAAGTTCAGCCCATAAAGTCTTCCAAAAGTAACTCAAGAATTTAACATCGCGACCAGAAACAATAGTTCTAGGCTTGCCAAGCAATCTAGCGACTTCTCTAAAGAACAAATCCGCAATGTTTGAAGCATCATCGGTTTTATGACAAGCTATAAAATGTGCCATCTTAGAGAATCTATCCACAACAACAAAAATAGAATCCCTCCCCTTCTTTGTCCTAGGCAACCCCAAAATAAAGTCCATAGAAATGTCAATCCAAGTTCTTTTTAAGAATAGCACGCAAAGGTGTCCCCAAAGTTCTATTGACAACTTCAGTTTGTCCATCAGTTTGAGGATGACAAGTAGTAGAAAACAACAATTTTGCGCCAAGTTCAGCCCATAAAGTATTCCAATAGTAACTCAAGAATTTAACATCGCGACCAGAAACAATAGTCCTAGGCATGCCAAGCAACCTAGCGACTTCTCTAAAGAACAAAACCGTAATTTTTGAAGCATCATCGGTTTTATGACAAGCTATAAAATGTGCCATCTTAGAGAATCTATCCACAACAACAAAAATAGAATCCCTCCCCTTCTTAGTCCTAGGCAACCCCAAAATAAAGTCCATAGAATTGTCAATCCAAGTTCTTTTTAAGAATACCACGCAAAGGTGTTCCCAAAGTTCCATTGACAACTTCAGTTTGTCCATCCGTTTGAGGATGAGAAGTAGTAGAAAACAACAATTTTGTGCCAAGTTTAGCCCCTAAATTATTCCAAAAGTAACTCAAGAATTTAACATCGCGACCAGAAACAATAGTCCTAGGCATGCCAAGCAACCTAGCGACTTCTCTAAAGAACAAATCCGCAATTTTTGAAGCATCATCGGTTTTATGACAAACTACAAAATGTGCCATCTTAGAGAATCTATCCACAACAATAAAAATAGAATCCCTCCCCTTCTTTTCTTAGTCCTAGGCAACCCCAAAATAAAGTCCATAGAATTGTCAATTCAAGTTCTTTTTAAGAATAGCACGCAAAGGTGTTCCCAAAGTTCCATTGACAACTTCAGTTTGTCCATCCGTTTGAGGATGACAAGTAGTAGAAAACAACAATTTTGTGCCAAGTTTAGCCCATAAATTATTCCAAAAGTAACTCAAAAATTTAACATTGCAACAAGAAACAATAGTCCCAGGCATGCCATGCAACCTAGCGACTTCTCTAAAGAACAAATCCGCAATGTTTGAAGCATCATCGGTTTTATGACAAGCTATAAAAAGTGCCATCTTAGAGATTCTATCCACAACAACTAAAATAGAATCCCTCCTCTTCTTAGGCCTAGGCAACCCCAAACTAAAGTCCATAGAAATGTCAATCCAAGTTCCTTTTAAGAATAGCACGCAAAAGTGTTCCCAAAGTTATATGGACAACTTCAGTTTGTCCATCCGTTTGAGGATGACAAGTAGTAGAAAACAACAATTTTGTGCCAAGTTTAGCCCATAAATTATTCCAAAAGTAACTCAAAAATCTAACATTGCGACGAGAAACAATAGTCCAAGGCATGCCATGCAACCTAGCGACTTCTCTAAAGAACAAATCCGCAATGTTTGAATGTGCCATCTTAGAGAATCTATCCACAACTACAAAAATAAAATCCCTCCTCTTCTAAGGCCTAGGCAACCCCAAACTAAAGTCCATAGAAATGTCAATCCAAGTTCTTTTTAAGAATAGCACGCAAAAGTGTTCCCAAAGTTTTATTGACAACTTCAGTTTGTCCATCTGTTTGAGAATGACAACTAGTAGAAAACAACAATTTTGTGCCAAGTTTAGCCCGTAAATTTTTCCAAAAGTGACTCAAAAATTTAACATTGCGACGAGAAACAATAGTCCTAGGCATACCATGCAACCTAGCGAATTCTCTAAAGAACAAATCCGCAATGTTTGAAGCATCATTGGTTTCATGACAAGCTATAAAATGTGCCATCTTAGAGAATCTATCCACAACTACAAAAATAGAATCCCTCCTTTTCTTAGGCCTAGGCAACCCCAAACTAAAGTCCATAGAAATGTCAATTCAAGTTCTTTTTAAGAATAGCACGCAAAAGTGTTCCCAAAGTTTTATTGACAACTTCAGTTTGTCAATCTGTTTGAGAATGACAAGTAGTAGAAAACAACAATTTTTTGCCAAATTTAGCCCATAAATTATTCCAAAAGTAACTCAAAAATTTAACATTGCGACGAGAAACAATAGTCCTAGGCATGCCATGCAACCTAGCGACTTCTCTAAAGAACAAATCCGTAATGTTTGAAGCATCATCGGTTTCATGACACGCTATAAAATGTGCCATCTTAGAGAATCTATCCACAACTACAAAAATAGAATCCCTCCTCTTCTTAGGCCTAGGCAACTCCAAACTAAAGTCCATAGAAATGTCAATCCAAGTTCCTTTTAAGAATAGCACGCAAAAGTGTTCCCAAAGTTTTATTGACAACTTCAGTTTGTCCATCCGTTTGAGGATGACAAGTAGTAGAAAACAACAATTTTTTGCCAAATTTAGCCCATAAATTATTCCAAAAGTAACTCAAAAATTTAACATTGCGACGAGAAACAATAGTCCTAGGCATGCCATGCAACCTAGCGACTTCTCTAAAGAACAAATCCGTAATGTTTGAAGCATCATCGGTTTCATGACACGCTATAAAATGTGCCATCTTAGAGAATCTATCCACAACTACAAAAATAGAATCCCTCCTCTTCTTAGGCCTAGGAAACTCCAAACTAAAGTCCATAGAAATG
>NW_027331243.1:0-52162 GCF_022965805.1 Primulina eburnea
GCTAAACTTGGCACAAAATTGTTGTTTTCTACTACTTGTCATCCTCAAACGGATGGGCAAATTGAAGTTGTTAATAGAACTTTGGGAACACTTTTGCGTGCAATTCTTAAATAGAACTTGGAATGACATTTCTATTGACTTTATTTTGGGGTTGCCCAGGGCTAAGAAGGGGATTGATTCTATTTTTGTTGTTGGGGATAGATTCTCTAAGATGGCACATTTTATAGATTGTCATAAAACCGATGATACTTCAAACATTGGGGATTTGTTCTTTAGAGAAGTCGTTAGGTTGCATGGCATGCCTAGGACTATTGTTTCTGGTCGCGATGTTAAATTCTTGAGTTACTTTTGGAAGACTTTATGGGCTAAACTTGGCAGAAAATTGTTGTTTTCTACTACTTGTCATCCTCAAACGAATCGGCAAACTGAAGTTGTTAGTAGAACTTTGGGAACACTTTTGCGTGCTATTCTTAAAAAGAACTTGGATTGAAATTTCTATGGACTTTATTTTGGGGTTGCCTAGGACTAAGAAGGGGACGGATTCTATTTTTGTTGTTGTGGATAGATTCTCTAAGATGGCACATTTTATAGCTTGTCATAAAACCGATGACGCTTCAAACATTGCGGATTTGTTCTTTAGAGAAGTCGTTAGGTTGCATGGCATGACTAGGAATATTGTTTCTGGTCGCTATGTTAAATTCTTGAGTTACTTTTGGAATAATATATGGGCTAAACTTGGCACAAAATTGTTGTTTTCTACTACTTGTCTTCCTCAAACGGATGGACAAACTGAAGTTGTCAATAAAACTTTGGAAACACTTTTGCGTGCTATTTTTAAAAAGAACTTGGATTGAAATTTCTATGAACTTTATTTTGGGGTTGACTAGGACTAAGAAGGAGGGAGATTCTATTTTCGTTGTTGTGGATAGATTCTCTAAGATGGCACATTTTATAGCTTGTCATAAAACCGATGATGCTTCAAACATTGCGAATTTGTTCATTAGAGAGGTCGTTAGGTTGCTTGGCATGCCTAGGACTACTGTTTCTGGTCGCGATTTTATATTCTTGAGTTACTTTTGGAAGACTTTATGGGCTAAACTTGGCACAAAATTGTTGTTTTCTACTACTTGTCATCCTCAAACGGATGGACAAACTGAAGTTGTCAATAGAACTTTGGGAACACTTTTGCGTGCTATTCTTAAAAAGAATTTGGATTGACATTTCTATGGACTTTATTTTTGGGTTGCCTAGGACTAATAAGGGGAGGGATTCTATTTTCGTTGTTGTGGATAGATTCTCTAAGATGGCACATTTTATAGCTTGTCATAAAACCGATGACGCTTCAAACATTGCAGATTTGTTCTTTAGAGAAGTCCCTAGGTGGCATGGCATGCCTAGGACTATTGTTTCTGGTCGCGATGTTAAATTCTTGAGTTACTTTTGGAATACTTTATGGGCTAAACTTGGCACAAAATTGTTGTTTTCTACTACTTGTCATCCTCAAACGGATGGACAAACTGAAGTTGTCAATAGAACTTTGGGAACACTTTTGCGTGCTATTCTTAAAAAGAATTTGGATTGACATTTCTATGGACTTTATTTTTGGGTTGCCTAGGACTAATAAGGGGAGGGATTCTATTTTCGTTGTTGTGGATAGATTCTCTAAGATGGCACATTTTATAGCTTGTCATAAAACCGATGACGCTTCAAACATTGCAGATTTGTTCTTTAGAGAAGTCCCTAGGTGGCATGGCATGCCTAGGACTATTGTTTCTGGTCGCGATGTTAAATTCTTGAGTTACTTTTGGAATACTTTATGGGCTAAACTTGGCACAAAATTGTTGTTTTCTACTACTTGTCATCCTCAAACGGATGGACAAACTGAAGTTGTCAATAGAACTTTGGGAACACCTTTGCGTGCTATTCTTAAAAAGAACTTGGATTGACATTTCTATGGACTTTATTTTGGGGTCACCTAGGACTAAGAAGGGGATAGATTCTATTTTTGTTGTTGTGGATAGATTCTCTAAGATGGCACATTTTATAGCTTGTCATAAAACCGATGATGCTTCAAACATTGCAGATTTGTTCTTTAGAGAAGTCGCTAGGTTGCATGGCATGCCTAGGACTTTTGTTTCTGGTCGCGATGTTAAATTCTTAAGTTACTTTTGGAATACTTTATGGGATAAACTTGGTACAAAATTGTTGTTTTCTACTACTTGTCATCCTCAAACGGATGGACAAACTGAAGTTGTAAATAGTACTTTGGGAACACTTTTGCATGCTATTCTTAAAAAGAACTTGGATTCACATTTCTATGGACTTTATTTTGGGGTTGCATAGGACTAAGAAGGGGAGGGATTCTATTTTTGTTGTTGTGGATAGATTCTCTAAGATGCCACATTTTATAGCTTGTCATAAAACCGATGATGCTTCAAACATGGCGGATTTGTTCTTTAGATAAGTCGCTAGGTTGCATGGCATGCCTAGGACTATTGTTTCTGGTCGCGATGTTAAATTCTTGAGTTACTTTTGGAATACTTTATGGGCTAAACTTGGCACAAAATTGTTGTTTTCTACTACTTGTCATCCTCAAACGGATGGACAAACTGAAGTTGTCAATAGAACTTTGGGAACCCTTTTGCGTGCTATTCTTAAAAGAACTTGGATTGACATTTTATGGATTTATTTTTGGGTTGCCTGGGATTAAGAAGGGGAGGGATTCTATTTTTGTTGTTGTGGGTAAATTTTCTAAAATGGCACATTTTATAGCTTGTCATAAAACCGATGATGCTTCAAACATGGCGGATTTGTTCTTTAGAGAAGTCCCTGGGTGGCATGGCATGCCTAGGACTATTGTTTCTGGTCGCGATGTTAAATTCTTGAGTTACTTTTGGAATACTTTATGGGCTAAACTTGGTACAAAATTGTTGTTTTCTACTACTTGTCATCCTCAAACGGATGGACAAACTGAAGTTGTCAATAGAACTTTGGGAACACCTTTGCGTGCTATTCTTAAAAAGAACTTGGATTGACATTTCTATGGACTTTATTTTGGGGTCGCCTAGGACTAAGAAGGGGATAGATTCTATTTTTGTTGTTGCGGATAGATTCTCTAAGATGGCACATTTTATAGCTTGTCATAAAACCGATGATGCTTCAAACAATGCAGATTTGTTCTTAAGAGAAGTCGCTAGGTTGCATGGCATGCCTAGGATTATTGTTTCTGGTCGCGATGTTAAATTCTTGAGTTACTTTTGGAAGACTTTATTGGCTAAACTTGGCACAAAATTGTTGTTTTCTACTACTTGTCATCCTCAAACGGATGGGCAAATTGAAGTTGTTAATAGGACTTTGGGAACACTTTTGCGTGCTATTCTTAAATAGAACTTGGATTGACATTTCTATGGACTTTATTTTGGGGTTGCCCAGGGCTAAGAAGGGGATTGATTCTATTTTTGTTGTTGGGGATAGATTCCCTAAGATGGCACATTTTATAGCTTGTCATAAAACCGATGATACTTCAAACATTGCGGATTTGTTCTTTAGAGAAGTCGTTAGGTTGCATGGCATGCCTAGGACTATTGTTTCTGGTCGCGATGTTAAATTCTTGAGTTACTTTTGGAAGACTTTATGGGCTAAACTTAGCAGAAAATTGTTGTTTTCTACTACTTGTCATCCTCAAACGGATCGGCAAATTGAAGTTGTTAATAGGACTTTGGGAACACTTTTGCGTGCTATTCTTAAAAAGAACTTGGATTGAAATTTCTATGGACTTTATTTTGGGGTTGCCTAGGACTAAGAAGGGGACGGATTCTATTTTTGTTGTTGTGGATAGATTCTCTAAGATGGCACATTTTATAGCTTGTCATAAAACCGATGACGCTTCGAACATTGCGGATTTGTTCTTTAGAGAAGTCGTTAGGTTGCATGGCATTACTAGGAATATTGTTTCTGGTTGCGATGTTAAATTCTTGAGTTACTTTTGGAATATTTTATGGGCGAAACTTGGCACAAAATTGTTGTTTTCTACTACTTGTCATCCTCAAACGGATGGGCAAATTGAAGTTGTTAATAGAACTTTGGGAACACTTTTGCGTGCAATTCTTAAATAGAACTTGGAATGACATTTCTATTGACTTTATTTTGGGGTTGCCCAGGGCTAAGAAGGGGATTGATTCTATTTTTGTTGTTGGGGATAGATTGTGGGGACCCGGACGCTCATCATCTTCTTAATCATCGTTGGGATTTAATTATCAGTTTGATAAAGAGGGTCTAAAAATTTTTCTTTTTAAAATAAAGTGCGGAAGGTAATGGCATCTACATGATATACATATCTGTATAAAACTGTGACACCCTGACCCGATACAATTAAAATACAGCGGAATTTAAAATTTTCTTTCAAACATGGAAGGAGTTTCAAAATACATTTTATAAAAGTGTTTACAAAATAACAACATGATCATTCCAATGACATAACAAAATACAAAATATCATTAGTGTGATCATGTTACAAAATGGTACAAAATAATCATCCTTCCAATCTTCGTATGCATATGACCCCCATCCACAGTCAACGTCCCGGTCCGTCGCTCTTATCTGCATCACACGAAATAACTGAAATGAGAATAAATCTCAGCAAGTGGAACTCTTACATAGCAATGATACATAGTATACTCTGTAAAACATGACTTTGAAATCATAAATACCATCAACTCTGAAATATGAATAACGTAGCAATAACTGTAGCAATAGCAATGGCAATAGATAGCAAAACGATGGTATTTCTCTTTTCTATGGTTGGATTGATATCAATAGTATCTGTGACTGTGGTTGCCAATATCCCATCGATATAAATCGATAACTGTGAGGGGATAGAAGCCTATGGTCGATGATCATCTAATTGCATGCAATGCTATGGCTATGATTAATCAATCCAATAAAACATTTGAATTCTCAATAGCATTTAAGGCCGTCGTTTCGCAATCTCATAATATATCTTGTATTCCCTTTATAACAATGGTGAGACATACAATGCCTCCAATAGATAATCAATGAAACGAATACATAGCAATGGATCAATGGAAGGGAATAACGCTTTGAAACCTTTAAAACACAATACATATAATATCATGTGAGCAAAAAGGATGAAATTCCACTTACAAACCAATAGAACACCTCCAACTATACTCTTGGTACACCACCTACAACAATAATCCATAAATAACACCAATATCAAGACTAAATCCAAAAGTCCATGCTAAATAATCCATAGAACCATCAAAACATCAAATCCAAAATAACCCTTAACTCGAAACCTCAATAGAATTGCACCAAAAACTTACCTAAGCTTCCTTATACCACGGAGAACGATGATCTCAAGTCGGAAATCGAAACAAAGCCAAGAATCAAAGGTGGGAAGCAATTGAAATGGATGAAAACCCTTGTCAAAAGAGAGAAAATCGGAAATGGAGGAAAGAAGATAAGGTAGGTATGGCCAACAACTCCCAAAAAGTCACTTAAAAACTCGCCCATACTTACACCGCGGGTGCGGTCACACAAGCACCGCGGGTGCGCTAAGCTCACGGCAACCAAAATAAATCCCATGCACGAACACCGCGGGTGCGGTGCTACAATTACCGCGGGTGCGGTCTCACCGCGGGTGCGGTCCTTGCACTGCCGCGGGTGCGGTGATGCCACGGCCCTCCAAATCCAAAATCATGAATAGTACACCGCGGGGGCACTCATCTAAGAGCGCGGGTGCACTCTACTCACGGCAATGAACAGTAACAAAACAACTAAAAATCGATTCGAAACGCTGAAACGAACAATCAACACCAATTAACTCCTCAAATAAATAATAACCAATAATACTATAGCCCAAAACACAACTATAATCATCTAATCACAAAACCCAATTAACACAATAAAGCTTAAACCGTACCGTACACCGGGCTCGGCTATTACAATCTCCCCTCCTTAGAGGAATTTCTTCCTCGAAATTGACGTCACGGCACGAACAACTCAGGATACCTCTCTCTCATCTCAGTCTCTGGTTCCCACGTAGCCTCCTCAATCAAATGGTTCCTCCAAAGGACTTTAACGATGCCGATCTCTTTGTTCCTCAGAACTCTAACTGTGCGATCCAGAATCTGAATCGGAATCTCATGGTAAGTCAGACTCGGCGTCAAGTCCAATGGCTCATGGCGAAGAACATGGGAAGGATCTGCAATATACTTCCTGAGCATCGATACGTGAAACACATTATGGACTCTGTCAGGATCGGGCGGTAGGGCTAATCTGTAGGCTCGGTCACCCACTCTGTCCAATATCTCGAATGGACCAATGAATCTAGGGCTCAACTTGCCAGGCTACGACGAACGTCTGCATAGCTCTTCTGTCTGGACTGAGCAGTCTTCATCCTCTCTCTGATAACTGCAACAACATCGGCAGTCTGCTGGACCAACTCGGGACCCAACATCTTCCTCTCACCAACCTCATCCCAAAACAAAGGGGATCTGCACTTCCTGCCATAAAGTGCCTCATACGGTGCCATGCCAATCGTCGCCTGGTAGCTATTGTTGTACGTGAACTCCACAAGAGGCAACTTGGAATCCCAGCTACCAGAATAGTCAATAGTACAAGCTCTGAGCATATCCTCCAGAATCTGAATGACTCTCTCTGACTGACCGTCGCTCTGAGGATGATAAGCTGTACTGAAAGCTAATCGAGATCCCATAGCTCTGTGCAAACTCTTCCAGAACTCTGAGGTAAACCTGGGGTCACGATCAGACACAATTGACACCGGAACCCCATGAAGTCTAACAATCTCTGCAATGTAATCCTCGGTATACTGAGACATCGAATACGTCGTCTTGACTGGGAGAAAGTGCGCTGACTTGGTCAATCTATCAACAATAACCCAAATGGAATTGAAACCCTTCTGCGTCCTGGGTGGGGACCCGGGTTCTAACTCAATTCTTTTGGGATTTAATTGGATCTTTATTATAAATGGCGGGTCAAAATTTTTCGCTTTCTAACATTAAATCGAATGTTAACATAAAGCGTCTCATTTTTATTTAAAACAAACATGAGTCATCAAACATTACATGTCGTGATCTAGTAGCCTTACTTGTTATACATGTTATAAGAACAACATAACATCTCTAGTATCAACATGAAACTACTAGTACAACATAAGAAGTCTTCTGCTACACCCGGCATCACCACGCTATCAACTCTCTCGTCCTCGTCGTGACCCTGATCCTGCCCCACCTGTTGCCATGCACACATACAGACACGACAACAGCCGGATAACTCCGGTGAGAACATATCCCAGTATAAAACATGGATGCATGCAATGTAATAAATCATGTACAAATGCATAACATAAATCCAGTAACATGAATATACATCTAAACATGTAGTAGAATACAAATCTGTATTCAACAATTCAAATCTTGACTCGACTCTTTTCTAATCTAGGGATCCCGGTGTGAATAAGACGATCTGTCACCTACCCAACCACTCGGGGCAACGGTACGTCTTATTCCTAGACTTCGGTCAACTCTGTATCGAGGGTCTACACATATAGCAAATCTGCTCCTATGCGTCGATACACCGAAACGTCTAGTTTTGGCAAGTCTGCCAATCTCTCCTATCTCAGGACTCGAATATAAATCAATAAACAAGGCATTACATAATCAAATGTAATAACAATCTAGTATGTGATTTAGGGAAACTCGTATCAAATCTGAATCGAGTTGTGCAATCCCGTGACCACATGAATTATACCTTTCTTGTCGAATCGTCTGTCGAGATCTCGAATTCAATGTCAAACCTGTCACCTCAAATCTGAAACGGCAATGTGTAGACACCCAATATCAATCTCTAACTCAAAGCAACATATATGCCAATCAATAATAAATCTCGGTACAAATCTACGGCATAACAGCGTATTCTCGCAATACCGATCAACTCAATCTCAACAAACAATATATACCATAGCCACAACTCATAATCTTCATAATATACTCATCAACACAATATAATATGCTCAATTCTTCCAATCAATATCAATATACATGCTGGAAATTTGCAAGGCTCGTATACAATATCCGAAAATCGATCTGATAACAAATATACGATGCTCTATATATCAAGAACATATATTCGCAACAAAATCATAAGTTCCCCAACATCCACAATCTGAATCATGCTGGAATTATATCAAACTTACGTCACTTTGTAGCCGTCAATGCAAGGAACACAAATCTTACCTCGGAATTAAAATCGGATGAACAACTCTTGCATAATATAGTTTCTAGGCTATGAAAATTTGAGGATTCTTGAAGAGGGACTCTCGATTCTGCTGATGAAGAAATGAAGAGATGAAGTGTTAATACAACATATATATATAGCATGCCATGTGTCAAGTAGAGAAACGAAGGTGGCACTTCGCATGCAGCACCGCAGGTGCGGCAGTGTAAGAGCGCGGGTGCGCTGAGCTCTCGGCAGCCAGAATATTTTCTGAAATTCTTAGACCGCGGGTGCAGCGCTTGCATCACCGCGGGTGCGGTCTCACCACCGCGGGTGCGGTCTTGCACGCACCGCGGGTGCGGTGTTGCTTCGCACATTTCCCTCAATTTTCTATCACCTACACCGCGGGGGCGGTAGTCCTAGCACCGCAGGGGCGGTGTGGCTTCGGCCATGCCTTCAAAAATCTCATTTAAACTTCATGCATTCTTACCTCTATGATTCTAGCATCAATGGAAACTGATAATTCTCGAGCCTTACATTTCTCCCCCTCTTAAACAAGAGTTCGTCCTCGAACTCATAAGCAAGTAATCATGCAATTATATACAAAACTGTAAAGTCACAATGGGAAGAAAGAATCACATCATAAGAATAACTCGGGATGTCTCTGTCTCATTTCAGACTCTGTCTCCCAAGTCGCTTCCTCGATGCAATGACGACTCCACTGCACTTTCACAAGTGGAATGGTCTTGGTTCTAAGCTTCTTTTCCTTCCGATCCAAAATCTGTATCGGTTGCTCGACGTAGCTCAAAGTCTGATCTAACTCGGCTTCGTCTAGTTGAATGACATGAGAATCATCCGGCATGTATCTTCGCAACATCGATACATGAAAAACATCATGTATACCGGACAGTGAAGGAGGAAGAGCAAGTCGGTAAGCTCGATCGCCAATCTTCTCAAGGATCTCATACGGACCGACGTATCTAGGAGACAACTTTCCACGCTTGCCAAATCTGACCACGCCTATGAAAGGTGAAATCTTCAAAAATACTCTGTCTCCCTGTTCGAATACTAACGGTCTGCGTCGGATATTGGCGTACTTTGCTTGCCTATCCTGTGCCGTCTTCATTCTCTTCTGAATGATTTTCACTTTTTCGGTCATCTCACGAATCATATCAGGCCCCAACTCTGGTACCTCAGAAATATCATCCCAGTACAACGGAGATCTGCACTTCTTACCATACAAAGCTTCGAACGGTGCCATCTCTATGCTCGTCTGATAGCTGTTGTTGTATGAAAACTCACACAACGGCAATGAATCCTGCCAACTAGTACCAAAGTCTAGTACTACAGCTCTCAGCATGTCCTCTAGAGTCTGGATAGTCCGCTCTGACTGTCCGTCTGTCTGGGGATGATAAGCAGTGCTCAGGTGTAAAGTCGTACCCAAAGCCTGCTGCAAACTGTGCCAAAAGTGAGAAGTGAATCGTGGATCACGATCTGATACGATCGACTTCGGCACACCGTGCAATCTGACGACCTCTCTGACATACAACTCTGCCATCTGATCGTGTCGATAGGTCATCTTGTACGGAATGAAACAGGCAGATTTGGTCAATCTGTCAATGATGACCCAAATCGAATCATTGCCCCGGGACGATCGAGGTAACTTCGTAACGAAGTCCATGGAAATGTGGTCCCATTTCCATTCAGGAACAGACAAACTCTGAAGTAAACCCCCGGGCTTCTTCCTCTCTGCCTTCACCTGTTGGCAATTCAGACATCTAGACACAAATTCTGCAATATCTGTCTTCATCTGCTTCCACCAGAATTGCGTCTTCAAGTCATTGTACATCTTTCTGCCTCTAGGATGAATGCTGAACCGGCTACAGTGTGCCTCTGACATAATCTGTCGTCTCAAATCTGAAACATCTGGCACTACTAAGCGGTTATTCACATACAGAACAGAATCTCTAACCTGATACTCTGATATATGACCAGCTCTGACCATATCAATCGATCTCTGGACGCTCAGATCAGTCCTCTGTGCTTCTTTGATCCTCAAAATCAGATCTGGCTCAATCTGAATCGCAGTAAGTCGCAACGGTCTATTCTCTGTATCAAATGTCAATCCAGACAAGCAACAATCTTCTACTAAACTCGATACACCTACAGTCGACAAGGAAAGAGCACATACCTTTCGACTCAAGGCGTCTGCCGCTGCATTCGACTTTCCTGGATGGTACTTGATCTCGCAATCAAAATCTTTCAGCAGATCAAGCCATCGTCGCTGCCTCATGTTCAACTCTGACTGAGAAAAGAGATACTTCAAGCTCTTATGATCGGAATAGATCTCAAATTTCTCGCCATACAGATAATGACGCCAGATCTTAAGTGCAAATACAATCGCCGCCAATTCAAGATCATGAATCGGATAACGAGTCTCGTGTGGCTTCAGCTGTCTAGAGGCGTACGCTATCACGTGCCCTCGCTGCATAAGAACACATCCAAGCCCTCTGTGAGATGCATCACAATATACAACGAACTCACCTGTACCTGATGGAATCGTCAAGACAGGCGCACTAGTCAGCCTCTTCTTCAGCTCAACAAAACTGCTCTCACACTCTTCTGACCACACAAATGGCATGTTCTTCTGTGTCAACTGGGTAATCGGCTTTGCTATACTGGAGAAGTCTCGAATAAAACGTCGATAATACCCGGCTAGACCCATGAAACTGCGTATCTCAGGCACAGAAGTCGGTCTCGGCCAACTGATCACAGCCTCAACTTTACTCGGATCTACCGCAATACCCTCTCCAGATATAATATGCCCCAAGAAGACAACCTGTCGCAACCAGAATTCACACTTGGACAGTTTAGCATACAACTGTTCCTGTCGCAAAGTCTTTAGCACAATTCTCAGATGATCTGCATGCTCAGTCAAACTCTTCGAATACACCAAAATATCGTCAATGAACACAATCACAAAATCATCTAAATATCTCTGAAAAATGCGGTTCATCAAACTCATAAACACCGCAGGTGCATTCGTCAAACCGAAAGGCATAACAACAAACTCGTAGTGTCCATACCTGGTTCGGAATGCAGTGTTCGGAATATCAACATCTCTAACTCTAAGTTGATGATACCCTGATCTCAAATCAATCTTCGAATATACCGAAGATCCCTGTAACTGATCAAACAAATCGTCGATGCGAGGCAACGGATACTTGTTCTTCACGGTCGCCTTGTTCAACTGCCTATAATCAATACACAGTCGCATCGAACCATCTTTCTTTCTAACGAAAAGCACCGGAGCACCCCAAGGTGATACACTGGGTCTGATATATCCCTTGGACAGAAGATCCTCCAACTGTGCTTTCAACTCTTTCAGCTCTATCGGTGCCATCCTATATGGAGCTCTCGAAATAAGAACAGAACCGGGCATAAGATCTATGCTGAAATCAACCTCTCGAACTGGAGGCAACCCTGGAATCTAATCAGGAAAAACATCTGCAAACTCGCAAACCACTGGCAAATCTGCCAATGCTGGGCTCGACTTCAGTAAATCTACTGAATATACAAGAAAGCCTTCTGCTCCTCTCTGAAGCAATCTACTCATAGTCAGAGCAGATACTAAGGGAATCCGAGATCTGGAACCCTTGCCGTAGAATTTCCACTCGTCTGTCATTTCGGGTCTGAATCTGACAATCTTGTGGAAACAATCTACAGTGGCCCTGTACTTGGTCAACATGTCTATGCCAACTATACAGTCAAAATCAGCTAAACCAAGTACTACACAATCAAGATCAATCTCATGCCCCTCAAACTGAAGCATACAGTGTCTAACAGTAGTCACAGATATCAAACCACTTCCCAACGGAGAAGCTATAGACACTACTGTCGACAACGACTCAACAGGCAATGCATGTCTCAATGCAAAATGTTCAGATATGAATGTATGCGATGCCCCTGTGTCTATCAACACATATGCAGGATAACCACAAAGGAAACAATTACCTGCAATGACGTCATCTGGCGCCTCCTGCGCCTGCTCCCCTGTCAGGGCAAAAACACGTGCCTGCTGTCGAGGAGGCTGACTCACCGTCTGACTACCTCCTGGCCTCTGCTGTGTCTGTGTGGAGGGTGGCTGAAAGGAGTGTACAGAGGATGCCTGTCTCTCCATCTGTGGCGCTGGTGCTGATGATCCTGTGCTCTGGAATCGTTGTGCACCTCTCTGGGGACAAACTCTGGCGAAATGTCCCTGTTGCCTACAGATGTTACAGCGTCCCAGAACTCCTTGACACTGCTCCGTCGCATGTCGCCCTCCGCATGAACCACAGTATGCACCACTATACTCTGACCCCTGACCTCTCTGTCGAGATCCACTCGAACTCGATGAACTACTCCCAGATTTCTTAAACTGTTTGCCCTTAGCCTTCAGAAAATCCTTCTTACCACTACCACTAGCTCCGCTGTCAAAACGAGGAGGAGGTGATGGAAACTGAACGGTGGTAGGCTGTGGCGGTCTCTGCCCCTGAACACCGTAGGAAGCTCCTCGCTGCCTAATCAAGCCAGCCTCGGCTCCCTTCGCTCGGTTCAGTGCCTCTGAAAAAGTACTAGGCCGGCCCGTGTTCACCAAAGTAAAGACATCGGGATTCAGCCCGTTGATCGTCGTTTCCGGCCACATGCGGTGCAAATCGTAGCAATGCAGAAAATTTAGCAACATACTCCTCGATGTTCCACTGTCCCTGCTTCAGATTCGCAAATTCAGCTCCCTTGTCTTTCCGGTACGAAACGGGAAAGAAGCGCTGATAGAACTCATCTTTGAAAACTTTCCACGTGATATCAATGCCTCGGTGCTCCAAGGCTCTCTTCGTCGTCAACCACCAGCTCTTGGCAACCTCTTGCATCTGATGCCCTATCAGCTTCACACGTCGCTCATCAGTGTAAGCCAAAGACTCAAACAACATCTCGATATCATCGAGCCAGCTCTCGCACTCTACTGCACTCTCTGTGCCCTTCAGGGTAGGCGGATGAAAAGACTGGAATCTCTTCAATAAGGTCTCCATCGGCGTAGCGGTAACATCCATCTGTGCACCGGACGTGCTACCCTGCTCTGGCTGTGGTACTCGTCTAGGCGGCATTAATCTAATCATAAAACTGATTAGTACTCAACCAATATCATCTGTCTCAGCCCTCCTCTGATCATATACCTCTGATCGAGAATCGGTTCTGATTCAGGCTTGAAATGCTGTAAATCAATTCAGATAATACAACAACATATAATAGGGAAAGCAATAAACCATGCTAGCATCGCAAAAGCAAGGAAGATGACTCGATCTACCCCGCTCATTCTATTCTATCTCAGTCTACAGAACCTACTGCTCTGATACCACCTGTTGTGGGGACCCGGGTTCTAACTCAATTCTTTTGGGATTTAATTGGATCTTTATTATAAATGGCGGGTCAAAATTTTTCGCTTTCTAACATTAAATCGAATGTTAACATAAAGCGTCTCATTTTTATTTAAAACAAACATGAGTCATCAAACATTACATGTCGTGATCTAGTAGCCTTACTTGTTATACATGTTATAAGAACAACATAACATCTCTAGTATCAACATGAAACTACTAGTACAACATAAGAAGTCTTCTGCTACACCCGGCATCACCACGCTATCAACTCTCTCGTCCTCGTCGTGACCCTGATCCTGCCCCACCTGTTGCCATGCACACATACAGACACGACAACAGCCGGATAACTCCGGTGAGAACATATCCCAGTATAAAACATGGATGCATGCAATGTAATAAATCATGTACAAATGCATAACATAAATCCAGTAACATGAATATACATCTAAACATGTAGTAGAATACAAATCTGTATTCAACAATTCAAATCTTGACTCGACTCTTTTCTAATCTAGGGATCCCGGTGTGAATAAGACGATCTGTCACCTACCCAACCACTCGGGGCAACGGTACGTCTTATTCCTAGACTTCGGTCAACTCTGTATCGAGGGTCTACACATATAGCAAATCTGCTCCTATGCGTCGATACACCGAAACGTCTAGTTTTGGCAAGTCTGCCAATCTCTCCTATCTCAGGACTCGAATATAAATCAATAAACAAGGCATTACATAATCAAATGTAATAACAATCTAGTATGTGATTTAGGGAAACTCGTATCAAATCTGAATCGAGTTGTGCAATCCCGTGACCACATGAATTATACCTTTCTTGTCGAATCGTCTGTCGAGATCTCGAATTCAATGTCAAACCTGTCACCTCAAATCTGAAACGGCAATGTGTAGACACCCAATATCAATCTCTAACTCAAAGCAACATATATGCCAATCAATAATAAATCTCGGTACAAATCTACGGCATAACAGCGTATTCTCGTAATACCGATCAACTCAATCTCAACAAACAATATATACCATAGCCACAACTCATAATCTTCATAATATACTCATCAACACAATATAATATGCTCAATTCTTCCAATCAATATCAATATACATGCTGGAAATTCGCAAGGCTCGTATACAATATCCGAAAATCGATCTGATAACAAATATACGATGCTCTATATATCAAGAACATATATTCGCAACAAAATCATAAGTTCCCCAACATCCACAATCTGAATCATGCTGGAATTATATCAAACTTACGTCACTTTGTAGCCGTCAATGCAAGGAACACAAATCTTACCTCGGAATTAAAATCGGATGAACAACTCTTGCATAATATAGTTTCTAGGCTATGAAAATTTGAGGATTCTTGAAGAGGGACTCTCGATTCTGCTGATGAAGAAATGAAGAGATGAAGTGTCAATACAACATATATATATAGCATGCCATGTGTCAAGTAGAGAAACGAAGGTGGCACTTCGCATGCAGCACCGCGGGTGCGGCAGTGTAAGAGCGCGGGTGCACTGAGCTCTCGGCAGCCAGAATATTTTCTGAAATTCTTAGACCGCGGGTGCAGCGCTTGCATCACCGCGGGTGCGGTCTCACCACCGCGGGTGCGGTCTTGCACGCACCGCGGGTGCGGTGTTGCTTCGCACATTTCCCTCAATTTTCTATCACCTACACCGCGGGGGCGGTAGTCCTAGCACCGCAGGGGCGGTGTGGCTTCGGCCATGCCTTCAAAAATCTCATTTAAACTTCATGCATTCTTACCTCTATGATTCTAGCATCAATGGAAACTGATAATTCTCGAGCCTTACAAAACCAGTCACGAAATCCATAGTGATATGCTCCCACTTTGTGGCGCCCGGTTTAGGAATTCATAATTATTCCCTTACTAGGTGCCACATTTACCTTCAATCTTTCTTTATTGAACTTCTATTTTTATTTTTACCATTATTATTATTAGAAAGATATTGTAGATAAAATTTAATTACGTTCTACAATAATTTAAGGATTATCTACAAATATTTACATTCTTATTTCAAATATGTACAATTATTTTACAGCGGAAGTCTAACATTCATATGTACAATTATGTTACAGCGGAAGTTTAACATTCATTTATAAACAGATCATCTCAACTTTCAAATGCTCTTATTTCAGCTTCAGTTATTTTTCTCTTGTTCCAATTCGGGGGTTCCTGTGTCTGGAAATTACAATAGACGAAAAGAAACAGAGGGTTAAGTCTTTGAGGACTTAGTGAGTTTAAATCAATATATGGCTTTTAAATAACACTTCATCATAATTATACATGAAATAATAGGAATAAAAATTTAGATATTATGAATGATATGCAATGAAATAATAGATAAATGAAAATTCCATAAAATAACATTGGTGGCTCTAATTGAGCACTTTTTACGAGCCGGGTGAACCATTCTCCGGACCGAAATATTCGGTGTGCGTTGTTCAGATGAACCATATACCCGGGACTTTTGACCCGTTGTTCATTGGACTCATTTTCCGGGCCGAAGCCACGTTGTCCAGTGGACTCAATTTCCGGACCGAAATCCGTTGTCCATGACTCCATTCATTCATTCATTCATTCATGATATATCAATCCATTCATAAATATTCAAGAAATATATCAGTAATTCAAATGAACAGTGGATGATATTTGAACATTAAATAAATGCTATTGAAATTTCCAGGCCAAATGCCAAGGGCTTTAATAGAAGAATGAATAGTAATTTCCTCACCTGATAACTTACAATTTAGGCTTGATTAATACTCCGAGTTCCTGGAGCAAGTCCTAAAAATATATTATGAATGATATTTATATGTTAGAGTTTTTAAGTAACTATTTGATAATTTTCAGATTATTTTTTTGTTCAAAATTTAATCCGGTGGATTTTAATTAAGTTTCAAAAATTCATATTAATTAGAAGGTATATCCAAATATTACGAAAGTTGGCCAAAAAGTCGGAAATATCATCAGCAATGATCGGCCACCGGAAACTCGCCGTTCCGGCGGCGCGTGTAGTACACGCGCCGACGGTGCCGGCGCGTGGCTGGCCGTCCGGCGGCCACGCGCGGCCCGTTTTTTTCCAGCATGTGTAACTTTTTACGATCTTTAATTCTTCCGTTGAAAGTTTTGTCAAATTCCTAGCCGATCAATACCAGAATTAAATATCGTCGTATGGCTAACTGAGGTACTCCGGTATTCCGGAAATGTTAGTTCCGGCAATATTTTGGGATGACGGGCGGTATGTACCTCATCTATGCAACAAGAGGTACAACTTTGTTATTAAAGTCGACCTCTAGTTTGGTGTGTAACTATAAGAAAAATAAGCGAAAAGTACCAAGCTTGAAAACGGTATACCGACGCCGTTTCACGGAATATCTTTATTTGATTTTCTTGTCTTTGGTCGATCTTCTTGCCTCACCTCCAGCGCTATATTGTTTTATGATATGAGGTGAATAGTTAGTGATTTATTGGGATTTTTCGGAAAGGGTATAGCTTTTCCTTCTATTTTTTCTTCCTTTTCTCCCTCTTTTTCTTCTTCCCTTTCCCTTTCTCTCCTTCTTCCCCTTTTTTTTTCCCTTTTCTCGGCTTGGTCTCTGGAATGGAAAGTGCTCGGTTATTTATAGCCGAGAATCCCATGTTTATCCTTTTATTATTATTTTTTATTTATTTATTTATTAAATAGAAAAAATCTCATGTTTATCCAAACTTAATATTATTATATTCGTGTCTCTAATTATTGAACCTAATTATTTTATATTGAACTTAATAATTATTGTAATTAATTACTTAACATATATGTTGAGTTTAATTATATTATTTTATTATATTTTATTATATTTTGGGTATTTGATTTTGAAATGAGAACCTTATAGTGCTTGATGAATTTTTAAGTGTATTGTGATGTATTTTAATGTATTTCTAGACACTTTAGACAAATAAAATTTGTACCGAAAAATAATGTGATAAAATTTAAAAAGTGAAAATAATAAAATTTATACTAATAAAAAATGCATTTAAGCACATTTGTTTGTTAGGGTGTCACAATATCCCCTCCTTTTAGAAATCTGGTCCCCAGATTTAGAAGTTATTGGAATAAATGAGGATATTGACATCTCATATCTTTCTCTGTTTCCCAAGTTGCTTCTTCAATGTTGTGGTTTTTCCATAAGACTTTTACCAACTGAATTGGTCGACCACGAAGTTCCTTTATTCTTTGGTCCAAAATCTTCACGGGTTGTTCTTCATATGTTAGATTTTCTTCCAGATCTATCTGTTGGTGGTCAATCAATTGGGCTGAGTCTACTTTACATTTCCTTAATTGTGATACGTGAAAGACGTTATGTATACCAGAGATATTTTCAGGTATAGATAGACGATAAGCCACAGTGCCTATTCGTTCTATCACTTTAAAGGGTCCAACAAATCGAGGATGCAACTTTCCCTTCTTTCCAGTACGCTTGATTCCTTTTCTTGGTGATACCTTTAGTAATACGTACTCTCCGACTTCAAATTTCAAATCTTTCCGCCTCTTATCTGCATAACTCTTCTGTCGACTTTGAGCTGTTTGTATTCGTTGCCTGATAAGTTGTATTTTGTCGATAGCTTCTTGTATAATATCAGGCCTGATTGCTCGTTCTTGTCCATTCTTTGTGCTTCTCCATTCATCCATATCCCAGTTAAGAGGAGAGCGACATTTTCTTCCATATAATGCTTCATATGGCGCCATTTTTATTGTGGATTGATAACTATTGTTGTATGAAAATTCAACTAGAGGCAAATGTTTTCCCCAATTTGCCCCAAAATCCAGCACACATGCGCGAAGCATGTCTTCCAATATTTGAATGGTTCGTTCAGATTGACCATCGGTTTGCGGATGTGCTGCTGTGCTAAAATTTAATTTGGTACCAAGGCATTCCTGAAGTTTTTTCCATAATCTTGATGTAAACTTCGGATCTCTATCAGATACTATGGTAGTGGGGATACCATGTAATCGTATAATTTCCTTCTGATAGAGTTCAGCCAGTTTTTCCACCCCATATTTGTGACTTATGGGTATAAAATGTGCTGACTTGGTCAAACGATCAACGATTACCCATATGCTATTAAAACCTCCTGGAAGCTGGGGTAATCCGGTCACAAAGTCCATAGTTATTTGATCCCATTTCCATTCTGGTATAGGAAGTGGTTGCAAAAGACCTGCTGGTCTTTGATGTTCAGCCTTTATCATTTGACAAGATAGGCATTGTGAAACGAAATCTGCAATATCTCGTTTCATTCCTTTCCACCAGAAGTGTTTTTTAATCTCTTGTTACATCTTAGATCCTCCTGGATGAATGTTGATCCGAGACTGATGTGATTTTTCCATTATTTCCTTTTTTCATTGAGCTTGGCACACAAATACGGTCATGATAGCATAGTATTCCTTGTGAATTGGTGATGAAATTGGTATCAGCACGGAGTTTTGAAACTTCTTGGTCCAATTCTTGATTTTGCTTAATTCTGGTACGAAATTCAGGTTCAATTCTCAATCCGGCCAAGTGCCCACGAGAATGGATGTGTACCCATTCTCTTTCTTCTTTCATTCCCAAACAAGCCATGCTAATCCTTCTACTTAAAGCATCAGCCACTACATTAGCTTTACCTGATTGATAAAGAATGGAACAATCGTAGTCTTCCAAAAATTCAATCAATCTTCTTTGCCTCATGTTCAGCTCTTTTTGAGTAAATAAATACTTCAGGCTTTTGTGGTCTGTATAAATATCAAATTTGGAACCGTACAAATAGTGTCTCCATTTTGCTAATGCAAACACTATTGCTCCTAATTCCAGATCATGAGTGGGATAATTTAACTCATGATTCTTTAATTTTCTAGATGCATATGCAATAACTTTATCGTTTTGCATTAATACACATCCAAAGCCTTCTTTTGAGGCATCTGTGTAAACCACAAATCCTTCTGTTCCTTCTGGTAATGCTAATATAGGTGCACTGGTCAGCATTTCTTTTAATTTGCAAAAACTTTTCTCACACTCATCATTCCACAAGAAAGGGTTGTCTTTGCGAGTTAGCTGTGTCAGGGGAACAACAATTTTCGCAAAATCTTTAATGAATCTTCGGTAGTATCCTGCTAAGCCGAGAAAACTTCTGATTTCTGTGATGTTGATTGGTTGTTTCCAACGAGATATGGCTTCTATTTTTGCAGGATCTACTTCTAGTCCTTTCTTAGAGATAAAGTGTCCAAGAAATGACACTTTTTCTAGCCAAAATTCACACTTACTGAATTTGGCATATAATTGATGCTCTTTCAAAGTTTTGACAATCAATCATAGATGTTGAGCATGTTCCTCATGACTTCTTGAAAATATCAAAATGTCATCTATGAATATGACAACGAATTTGTCCAAGAATGGTTGAAATATTCGATGCATCATATCCATGAAAGCTGCAGGAGCGTTGGTTAATCCGAATGGCATTACCACAAACTCATAGTGTCCATAACGAGTATTAAAAGCCGTTTTAGAGATGTCATCCTCCTTAATCCTCAATTGATAATATCCCTGCCGCAAATCAAGTTTTGAATATACTTGAGATCCTTGTAAAACATCAAACAATTCTTCGATATGGGGAAGAGGATATTTGTTTTTGATGGTAACGTTGTTAAGTTCTCGATAATCAATGCACATCCTTAGAGTTCCATCTTTCTTTTTGACAAATAATACAGGAGCACCCCATGGAGATGTACTAGGCCGGACGTACTTCTTGTCCATGAGCTCTTGTAATTGAAGTTTTAATTCTTTTAACTCTGAAGGTGCCATTCGATATGGAGTTTTTGATCTGGGTTGTGCTCCAGGTATTAGATCAATGGAAAACTCTACGTCTCTTTGAGGAGGTAAAGTATTGATCTCTTCAGGAAAAACCTCTGGGAATTCTTGTACGACTGAGATTTCTGAGATCTTGAGTTGATCTTTTGGCTTATTTATCAAATAAGCTAGAAATCCTTGTCCGTTGTCTTTTAATATAGCCCTAGCTTCTGTTGTTGATATTATTCCCATGGTATGGTTAGCTTTGGAAATGATTGGATGAGAAGTTTGAAGATAAACTTCTTTTGTGTAGCAATTGAGTTGGGCTTGGTGTCTAAATAACCAATCCATTCCAAGAATAATATCATAGCTCTTGATAGGTAATTCAATCAAATCTGCTAGATATTCTTTTTCTTGGAAGTTTAAAGAACAGTTTCTGTAAACGATGTCAGTAATCATCATTGACCCTAAAGGTGAGCAAATTTCGAAGCTATATGGTAGCTGTTCAAATAACAGTGGTAATTTATGTGCAAAAACTTTTGAGATAAAAGAATGAGTAGCTCCAGGATCAAATAAAGTTTTTGCAGAACTGGATAATATGGTAACAGTACCTTCTACGACTGCAGTGGGGTCAACTTCCTCCTCTTGGTTTCCTAAGAGGGCATAGGCTCGAGCAGGTATCTTTGGCTTTGTTGTGGGTTGAGTCTTTTGCGTTCTTTTTGGACAATCTTGAATACGGTGTTGCTCACTTCCGCAAATAAGACATTTCCCACCTTTTCTCCAGCACTTTTCTTCTTCATGATTTGGTAATCCACAATATCCACACTTTTTATTGTTGTTTCTTGGAACTTTTCCTTTAACAGCTTCTCCTTGCTTGACTGGTTGTGTTCTCTTTTCAAATTTTCTTTTCTGGTTATCCTCAAAAAGGTTGGACTTCCCAATTTTCTTTTCTTCTTCCTCTTTTTTAAGAAGTGTCTTGATGTCTTCTTCCACTCGTAGGGCTTGATTAACAGCAGAAACATAACTGGTAACTTCTGTGGACAGTGTTGCCCAACGAATATCGAGCTTTAACCCTTGAACAAATTTTTTCATTTTCCTTACCTCATCTTCCATGTAGTGTGGTGCATAATGTATAAGACGGTGGAATTCCGCCTCATATTGAGCTACAGTCATGTCACCTTGGACTAAATCCATAAATTCACGTTCTCGGGTATTCAATATAACTTGAGTTATATATTTACCTTTGAACTCTTGCAGAAAATTTTCCCACGTCTTTGGGGTGTGATTCTTTGTCCACCTATGTTCCACTGTACGCCACCAGTTATGAGCTGCTTCTTCAAATAAGTAAGTGGAAAAATTCACCTTTTGTTCTTCAGGATATTTGAGAATAGAGAATATTTTGTTGATTTTGCTTAGCCAAGATTCTGCTTGACAAGCATCTGGTTTTCCTTCAAACTTTGGCGGTTTGAATCTCAAAAATCTCTCAAGAGCTCTATCATTCGCCTCAAGGTGATGTTCTTGAGCTTGATCATGAGGTCGTTGTTGATTTTGCTGACAAAACTGCACAAATTGATGCATTATTTCAAACATATTTTGTATGTTTTGTTCTTGGGGGTGATCGTGTTGAGCGTTTCTGGAATTTCCACCCGTTGCCGAGTTGTGGTCATCTTGAGGAGGGATGTCTTGTCTGATTCTGGCTTGAGTACTATTTTGTGAAGACGTCATTCTAAACACATAAATATAAAATATGAACATATCTTGTAATGAATGTACATAGTTATGTTAGAGGGTAAACAGTCGGTTTTATTTTTAAACAAGACATGTTTCAAAACCCAAGCAGAACAAGCAAACTGAGTCATCCTGAAAAGAGACATTTAATTTATGATGAAAACATAAAAATTAATGTATGAAATTATAATAAACCTTAGGCTTTTGTCTCTAGGTTCTAAGAATCCTAGGCTCTGATACCACATCTGTGGCGCCCGGTTTAGGAATTCATAATTATTCCCTTACTAGGTGCCACATTTACCTTCAATCTTTCTTTATTGAACTTCTATTTTTATTTTTACCATTATTATTATTAGAAAGATATTGTAGATAAAATTTAATTACGTTCTACAATAATTTAAGGATTATCTACAAATATTTACATTCTTATTTCAAATATGTACAATTATTTTACAGCGGAAGTCTAACATTCATATGTACAATTATGTTACAGCGGAAGTTTAACATTCATTTATAAACAGATCATCTCAACTTTCAAATGCTCTTATTTCAGCTTCAGTTATTTTTCTCTTGTTCCAATTCGGGGGTTCCTGTGTCTGGAAATTACAATAGACGAAAAGAAACAGAGGGTTAAGTCTTTGAGGACTTAGTGAGTTTAAATCAATATATGGCTTTTAAATAACACTTCATCATAATTATACATGAAATAATAGGAATAAAAATTTAGATATTATGAATGATATGCAATGAAATAATAGATAAATGAAAATTCCATAAAATAACATTGGTGGCTCTAATTGAGCACTTTTTACGAGCCGGGTGAACCATTCTCCGGACCGAAATATTCGGTGTGCGTTGTTCAGATGAACCATATACCCGGGACTTTTGACCCGTTGTTCATTGGACTCATTTTCCGGGCCGAAGCCACGTTGTCCAGTGGACTCAATTTCCGGACCGAAATCCGTTGTCCATGACTCCATTCATTCATTCATTCATTCATGATATATCAATCCATTCATAAATATTCAAGAAATATATCAGTAATTCAAATGAACAGTGGATGATATTTGAACATTAAATAAATGCTATTGAAATTTCCAGGCCAAATGCCAAGGGCTTTAATAGAAGAATGAATAGTAATTTCCTCACCTGATAACTTACAATTTAGGCTTGATTAATACTCCGAGTTCCTGGAGCAAGTCCTAAAAATATATTATGAATGATATTTATATGTTAGAGTTTTTAAGTAACTATTTGATAATTTTCAGATTATTTTTTTGTTCAAAATTTAATCCGGTGGATTTTAATTAAGTTTCAAAAATTCATATTAATTAGAAGGTATATCCAAATATTACGAAAGTTGGCCAAAAAGTCGGAAATATCATCAGCAATGATCGGCCACCGGAAACTCGCCGTTCCGGCGGCGCGTGTAGTACACGCGCCGACGGTGCCGGCGCGTGGCTGGCCGTCCGACGGCCACGCGCGGCCCGTTTTTTTCCAGCATGTGTAACTTTTTACGATCTTTAATTCTTCCGTTGAAAGTTTTGTCAAATTCCTAGCCGATCAATACCAGAATTAAATATCGTCGTATGGCTAACTGAGGTACTCCGGTATTCCGGAAATGTTAGTTCCGGCAATATTTTGGGATGACGGGCGGTATGTACCTCATCTATGCAACAAGAGGTACAACTTTGTTATTAAAGTCGACCTCTAGTTTGGTGTGTAACTATAAGAAAAATAAGCGAAAAGTACCAAGCTTGAAAACGGTATACCGACGCCGTTTCACGGAATATCTTTATTTGATTTTCTTGTCTTTGGTCGATCTTCTTGCCTCACCTCCAGCGCTATATTGTTTTATGATATGAGGTGAATAGTTAGTGATTTATTGGGATTTTTCGGAAAGGGTATAGCTTTTCCTTCTATTTTTTCTTCCTTTTCTCCCTCTTTTTCTTCTTCCCTTTCCCTTTCTCTCCTTCTTCCCCTTTTTTTTTCCCTTTTCTCGGCTTGGTCTCTGGAATGGAAAGTGCTCGGTTATTTATAGCCGAGAATCCCATGTTTATCCTTTTATTATTATTTTTTATTTATTTATTTATTAAATAGAAAAAATCTCATGTTTATCCAAACTTAATATTATTATATTCGTGTCTCTAATTATTGAACCTAATTATTTTATATTGAACTTAATAATTATTGTAATTAATTACTTAACATATATGTTGAGTTTAATTATATTATTTTATTATATTTTATTATATTTTGGGTATTTGATTTTGAAATGAGAACCTTATAGTGCTTGATGAATTTTTAAGTGTATTGTGATGTATTTTAATGTATTTCTAGACACTTTAGACAAATAAAATTTGTACCGAAAAATAATGTGATAAAATTTAAAAAGTGAAAATAATAAAATTTATACTAATAAAAAATGCATTTAAGCACATTTGTTTGTTAGGGTGTCACACACTTCCACTGAGGAATCGGCAAAGAAAGCAATGTCCCAGCAGGTCTCTGGTGCTCAATCTTTACCTGCTGACAAGTAAGGCACTGAGAAATGAACAAAGCAATATCTCTCTTCATACCTGGCCACCAGTAGAGTCGACGAAGATCCTGATACATCTTCGTACTGCCTGGATGAATCGAATAAGGTGCGGTATGAGCCTCTGTCAAGACGTCTCTACGAATATCGTCGCCAGAAGGAACACAAATGCGGCCTCTGAAAGTTACCAAATCATCACCATTCAGACTAAACTCTGAATTCCCTCTAGCCTCGGCTCTAGCTCTCAACTCTGCCAACTGGACATCAGTCGACTGCTCTCTACGGATCCTGTCCGTCAATGTAGATCGAATGACCAACGCTGAAAAGCGAGGAATGGTACCTGGAATCACCAGATCAATCTTCTCTCTCTGCAAATCCATCAACAATGGTCTCTGAATCAAAGAACTCAATGAAGCACTCGACTTGCGGCTCAAAGCATCAGCCACCACATTCGCCTTCCCTGGGTGATAACTGATCGACACATCGTAATCCTTGACAAGCTCTAACCACCTCCTCTGTCGCATATTGAGCTCTTTCTGCGAGAACAGATACTTCAAACTCTTGTGGTCTGTGAAGATCTCACACTTTTCGCCATACAGATAATGTCTCCAAATCTTAAGGGCGAAAACCACAGCTGCAAGCTCCAAATCGTGCGTCGGATATTTCTTCTCATAATCCTTCAACTGGCGAGACGCATAGGCAATGACCTTACCTCGCTGCATCAACACTGCACCAAGGCCTCTCTTCGACGCATCGGTATAGACCACAAAATCCTCTGAACCACTGGGCAAAGAAAGAACAGGAGCTGTCGTCAATCTGTCCTTCAACTCCTGAAATGCACTCTGGCAATCGATAGACCACTCGAACTTCACAGTCTTCCTCGTCAGATTGGACAATGGCAGGGCAATCTTGGAGAAACCTGAAATGAAACGACGATAGTAACCCGCCAAACCGAGGAAACTGCGTACCTCAGAAACAGTGGTAGGAATAGGCCAACTCCGAATCGCCTCTATCTTCAACGGATCAACAGCAATGCCATCTCTCGAAACCACATGGCCTAGAAAAGAAATCTGATCTAGCCAAAACTCACACTTCTTCAACTTGGCAAACAACCTCTTCTCTCGCAACAACTGAAGCACCACTCTGAGATGCTCTGCATGAAGCTCTCTGGATTTGGAATAGATCAGGATATCGTCGATGAAAACAATAACGAAGCTATCCAGATAAGGCTTGAACACACGGTTCATCAGATCCATGAAGACTGAAGGGGCATTGGTCAACCCAAAAGACATGACAAGAAACTCATAGTGACCGTACCTGGTCCGGAAAGCTGTCTTAGGGATATCAGACTCCCTAACCTTCAACTGATAGTAGCCAGACCGAAGATCAATCTTCGAGAACACAGTAGCGCCATGGAGCTGATCAAACAAATCATCTATCCGAGGCAACGGATACTTGTTCTTGACAGTTATTTTGTTAAGCTCCCTGTAGTCGATACACAGTCGCAGAGAACCATCCTTCTTCTTGACAAATAGAACCGGAGCTCCCCAAGGCGAAGAACTCGGACGAATAAAGCCCTTGTCTAAAAGATCCTGCAACTGAGTCTTCAACTCCTTCATCTCGGTAGGGGCCATCCGGTACGGAGCCTTAGAAATAGGAACCGTACCTGGAGCTAAATCGATCACAAACTCAACATCTCTATCCGGCGGCAAACCCGGAACATCATCCTCAAACACATCAGCAAACTCTCTCACCACATCAATATCATCTACATTCAACTTAGTCAATCTATCAACATCCACAATAGAAGCAAGAAACCCATCGCAACCTCTACACAACAATCTCTCAGCCTCAAAGCAAGAAATAAAAGGAAGGACCAGCGAAGTACCTGTGCTGGCGAGCGCTCCTCCCTGGCCATCATCTGCAAAAGTCACCTTCTTAGCAACACAATCGATAACTGCACGGTAAGTCAAAAGCCAATCCATGCCAAGAATAACATCGAAGGCAACCATAGGGATAACAATCAAATCAGCGAATACAACTCGCTCCTCAATACGAACAGGGCACTCAAAGACAATTGATGTCGGGCACAAGACATCCCCAGAAGGTAAAGCAACATTAATCTGAATGGGAAGAACAGAAGGAACTATACCCAAAGATCTCAAAAATAATTCAGACATAAAAGAATGAGTAGCACCAGTATCAATCAAAGTAGTAGCTACTCTGCCTGAAATCAAAATAGTACTAGAGATCAATGAAGAATCACGATTAATACCTTCCTTGGTCATCGCAAAGATACGACCCTGCACCTTCCCTTGGCTATCTCCCCTCGGGCAATTTCTAGCAACGTGACCCGCCGCGCCACAACGAAAACAAGTATGAGTGCCCAATCTGCACTCTCCTCGATGATGCTTACCACACTTTGGACACAATGGCTTCTCGGGATCAAATGGAACTGGCGGTGGTCTAGAACTCGGCTCCATCTTGCCCTTGCCCTTGAAACGATCCCTGCCCCTCTGATTCGAACCCTGGCCTCTCTGAGCAATGGCCTGGTGTCTCTCCTGCCTCTCCCTGGCGATGTCCTTCTCGTCTTGCTCGGCCAACAATGCTTTGGACACAATCTCCTTGAAAGTAACAGCTTTGGACATGTTGATATCACGACGAATCTCCGCTCTAAGGCCTCGAATGAAATGAGCGCCCTTGTCCTTGTCGTTCGAAGCAATATACGGAGCAAATAGGCAACCCTCCTCGAACTTCAGAATATACTGGCCAACATCCAAGCTCCCCTGTCTAAGTTCCAAGAACTCCGTAACCTTCCTCGCTCGAAGTGCGTCGGGGAAATACTTGTCGTAGAACAAGTCAGTGAACTCTGACCACTTCAGTGTCGCAACATCAACTCCAACTTTCGTAGCATTCCACCAAATGCGGGCAGCCTTAACCAACATGAACACTGCACAGCTAATCCTGTCTTTGTCCTCATACTGGAGATGATCGAAGATAGCTTCAAGCGCCTAGACCCACTCGACAGCAACTAGAGGATCGGTGCTACCTGCGAATTCCGGTGGATCCATTCTCTTAAAAGAAGAAAAGACGGCATCAGTGCCAACAGCCTGAGCAACTTGACCTCTCACTTGGCCTCGACCCTGACCTGCTCCTTGCAATCGGAGCAACTGTTGAATCTGATCGCTATGCACCTTAGCCTGCTCCTTAAGCAACTTGCCGAACTCGTCGACAACTCTCGAGGAAGAACTATCCTCACCCTCTGCCGCCTTACGCTTAGGAGGCATACTCTACAATTGCTCACAAGACACCAATCAATATATAACAATGGATAGATGCAAGAAAACATACCCGGACAGTTGAAAGTAGACGAAGTCATATGCATTGGTCCGAAGAACACCGCTCTGATACCACTAAATGTGACACCCTGACCCGATACAATTAAAATACAGCGGAATTTAAAATTTTCTTTCAAACATGGAAGGAGTTTCAAAATACATTTTATAAAAGTGTTTACAAAATAACAACATGATCATTCCAATGACATAACAAAATACAAAATATCATTAGTGTGATCATGTTACAAAATGGTACAAAATAATCATCCTTCCAATCTTCGTATGCATATGACCCCCATCCACAGTCAACGTCCCGGTCCGTCGCTCTTATCTGCATCACACGAAATAACTGAAATGAGAATAAATCTCAGCAAGTGGAACTCTTACATAGCAATGATACATAGTATACTCTGTAAAACATGACTTTGAAATCATAAATACCATCAACTCTGAAATATGAATAACGTAGCAATAACTGTAGCAATAGCAATGGCAATAGATAGCAAAACGATGGTATTTCTCTTTTCTATGGTTGGATTGATATCAATAGTATCTGTGACTGTGGTTGCCAATATCCCATCGATATAAATCGATAACTGTGAGGGGATAGAAGCCTATGGTCGATGATCATCTAATTGCATGCAATGCTATGGCTATGATTAATCAATCCAATAAAACATTTGAATTCTCAATAGCATTTAAGGCCGTCGTTTCGCAATCTCATAATATATCTTGTATTCCCTTTATAACAATGGTGAGACATACAATGCCTCCAATAGATAATCAATGAAACGAATACATAGCAATGGATCAATGGAAGGGAATAACGCTTTGAAACCTTTAAAACACAATACATATAATATCATGTGAGCAAAAAGGATGAAATTCCACTTACAAACCAATAGAACACCTCCAACTATACTCTTGGTACACCACCTACAACAATAATCCATAAATAACACCAATATCAAGACTAAATCCAAAAGTCCATGCTAAATAATCCATAGAACCATCAAAACATCAAATCCAAAATAACCCTTAACTCGAAACCTCAATAGAATCGCACCAAAAACTTACCTAAGCTTCCTTATACCACGGAGAACGATGATCTCAAGTCGGAAATCGAAACAAAGCCAAGAATCAAAGGTGGGAAGCAATTGAAATGGATGAAAACCCTTGTCAAAAGAGAGAAAATCGGAAATGGAGGAAAGAAGATAAGGTAGGTATGGCCAACAACTCCCAAAAAGTCACTTAAAAACTCGCCCATACTTACACCGCGGGTGCGGTCACACAAGCACCGCGGGTGCGCTAAGCTCACGGCAACCAAAATAAATCCCATGCACGAACACCGCGGGTGCGGTGCTACAATTACCGCGGGTGCGGTCTCACCGCGGGTGCGGTCCTTGCACTGCCGCGGGTGCGGTGATGCCACGGCCCTCCAAATCCAAAATCATGAATAGTACACCGCGGGGGCACTCATCTAAGAGCGCGGGTGCACTCTACTCACGGCAATGAACAGTAACAAAGCAACTAAAAATCGATTCGAAACGCTGAAACGAACAATCAACAGCAATTAACTCCTCAAATAAATAATAACCAATAATACTATAGCCCAAAACACAACTATAATCATCTAATCACAAAACCCAATTAACACAATAAAGCTTAAACCGTACCGTACACCGGGCTCGGCTAATACAAAAACTACATTTCAGTATAAAGATACAATAATGTACAACAGTCTTTTTAATTAATCTAAAGTTCAACTACTAAAGTTCAAGTAGTAAAATCGAATCTACTGTAAGTCCGGAATCGCCACGCTAAACTCGTCTTCTCTCGTCATCTTCTCGACCCTGATCCAGCCCCACCTGTTGTCATGCACACATACAAAACACGACAACAGCCGGATAACTCCGGTGAGAATAAATCCCAGTATAACACATGGTAAGCATGTATGTAAACAAGCTAATTCATAAAACATGACGTCATGTATAAACACAATATATTTCATAATCTATGAAATTAAGCATGCAGCTCAATTCAGATAAACATGCATGTAAACAATCTAAATCATAAAACATGCTAGCACAACTAAAAGCAATAACGATGGGTCCCATGATCTAGGAGCCACATCCATTTAAGCATAAAGTCCTAATCAAATCATGTCTAGACTTGACTCGATCTATAACTCTAGAGATCCCGGGGTGAATAAGACGATCTATCACCTACTCTCCAATCGGGGTGACGGTACGTCTTATTCCTAGACTTCGGCCTGATCTGTATCCGCATCTACAATAGGGGCGGTGATCTTCCCCTAAGCTGTGATATCGCCGAACGTCTAGAAGTCTGCCTGATCTCCAGACTGTCCTATCTTAATGCATGAATACAAAATCTGTAAACAAGCATAATCATCTTAATGCGATGTAACATGATCTGTAAACAAAGCATAATCATCTCAACATAATTTGCATACCAGATCTATAAACAAATCTAATCATGTCAAGATATAACATAATCATCTCAAAATAAAACAATGAACAAGTATGTGATTTTATTGGGCAACTCAAGTGGTGATCTCAATTGAGTTGTTTCTTCCCGAATATCACATGAATTATACCTTTGTCGTCCCCGTCTGAGGAAGACGAAGTCTTGAAGTCCAGTCTGTCCATATCCGATCTGAAATGACAATATAAATACATTGTATCAATGTGTAACTCAATCCACAATCTGTTCTGATCAATACTCAATTTAGTATACAATCTGATCAATGTCTGAACAATGATACAATCTGGGTCATATCAATAATATCACAATCTAATCGAAATCATATCTGAATCTGATCAATCTTTTTCCTGCATATGAATATCTAACAAATACATCTTCAGAGATGCTGCAATACAAAACACAGAAATACGGTATTCTTTCTTCGATCTGACTTCACATATCTACTGAATAATCTATCCAGACATACAAGAATAATCATCTCTCTATTCTTCAATCAAGAACAATACAAATCTAGTGTTTAATCTCAATCAATATCTTCTGAAAATCATAACAATTGTATAACCAATCTATTCTTCAATTTGTCTTCGATTATACAATGATCACTACAGAAGAAACACCATATCTGAATCATATTTAGTTCTGACAACATCCTAATTTCAAAACATCGCAAAACGTAATGAAACTTACGTCCTTATGTAGCTCGTGTCGAGAGGAACACGCTGCTGCGTTCAGATTCGAATTCTGATACACAGATTCTTCGTAACTTAAATTCTAAGCTCAAGAATATCAAGTTCCTCCCTAATCCCTCGGTTGCCTTCTGAAGAATGAAAGAGAATTCGTTTGACACCTATATATATACTACATGCATAATTGAAAACGTGGCATCGTTTTTGCGCGGCACGTCGCACCGCGGGTGCGGTCATATATGCACCGCGGGTGCGCTCCATGCAATGTCGACTTTATCCAGATTTCCCGAAGCTTGACCGCGGGTGCGCTGCCTACAAGACCGCGGGTGCGGTGTCCTCAGCGCGGGTGCGCTCCATCTAATACCGCAGGTGCGGTGTGGCTACGGGCTTTGCACTACATTTTCTGCACACACACACCGCGGGGGGGGGGGGGGGGGGGGGGGTCGTGCTAGCACCGCGGGTGCGGGTGTGCAAACTTCTAAATTCTAGTTTTCTGATCATGCCACACCTGGTTTCTCAAGTCTTTCCTTCCCTCATTGCATGTCATGCATTTTCATATCTTCCGAGTCTCCCGTTAATGACGATTAATAATCTTGGTTCAACAATCCTATAATTCCCGGGCGTTACATTTCTCCCCCTCTTAGATCTGAGTTCGTCCCCGAACTCTCAAGTAATCAATTCAGCTATACGAGAAGAAATGTATACTCGAGTTCAACTCGAACTCAACTCTCTGATTCCAGTCTGGAATAAGAATTCATGAAGTATCCTATCATAATACTTCTTAAACTAACTCTGACAGAATCAATCTTGCCATGTTGGTTATACAACATCCGTATAAACCAATCACAGTTCATAACAACCTATCAGTATCATCTACTGATATTAAATCTGTTTATCCCGGTCAAGGGTATACTCCGTCTTTGTCTTCAACTACCAATCGTCACCATCCGACGTTGGTTTCTTCAATCTGTTCATTCTGAACTATCTTCAATAACTATTGTCATACAGTAAGTTACACAATGACAATAATCTATATAAACTAGTACTAACATCCAGTACTAATGTTCTACAAATATCTGTCAATATCTGGTAACCACGCCCTGACTATCTGTCAATCTGTGAATAATCTGTACAAGAGAGCTTATGATATACTTTATCACAAGTACAACTCCATCAAAATCACAATCTGATATCATCTTATTCAATATTCTAATCTATCTGATTATTTCTTTGACATCGATCTATGTCATCTAGTTCTGTTTGTACGTAATCTGGTACAAACTGATAGATATAGATTGAGTAATCTGTCAATCATAATCATATCATATCATAATCTAAAGGAAATGGCGGTAATTTCATTACGAAAGCCATAGAAATGTACTCCCATTTCTATTCAGAACTATACAAAATCTGTAATAATCTTCTGATTTCAATCTTTTTGTCTTCTTCTGTTAGCAATTCAGACTTGTCAGTACAATTTCTGCCAACATTTCTGTACAAATTTTGTGACAACTGATCTGATCTGTCTATATCACAACTATCTGTTCGAATAACGCACATTCACAACTATCTGAATGAAAATTGAATCCATAACTGTAGTGACCCGTTCCAGAATCACCTACTAATCAGAACTTAAGCATGCAATTAACTTAATAAAACTGAATCAGATAAACAGCGGAAAAAAAACAACATATACAGCCCGATCGAATCAGTAAGTACGAATACTAAAACAACCAAATCAAACTAAATCCCAAGAATAAAATACCAGCAACTACAGGTCAACCCCTGCTAGCTCCCTGTCCTCTCCCTCCTGGACCGTCCAACCTGAGACCTGCCCCATCGAATAGGGTGTCCAAAACAGAGATAAACCGAGGACGTGAGCATAAAACGCTCAGTACCGAAAGAATGAGTATACAAGACTATGACATGCATGTATGCAAAATGTACTGGATACCAGGGTCTGGGTATAACGAAAAACTGCTCAGGCAAATGACGTCAAGGTATGTAGCACTCTGCGCCGTCGCACCAGGAGGTGGCTCCCATACCATAAACCTGTGGATATACCGGTATCCTGACCACCGTCGGCCAACGGGGTCCAACCATCCACAACAACCGAGGGCTGAGCACCCTCTGAACAGGCTATCTCAAAAGATAAACAGGCCCAACATGATTATGCAAATGCCGCATAATAAACCATGCATCATATGTCAGATAATAATGCAACACATAAACATGCAACACATAGTAAAGCATACTCAACCAGGATATCTCGGATAGTACTTCCGTACCTCAAACCAGTAGATCCTAGTAATCAGCCCTAGAATCAAGCCTACAATCCAAGTGATACCATATCACTAAACCACATCTAAAAGCCTTAACTAGACTAATAGATACTTCCAAATCTCAAGGGAACCTAGAACCATACCTGCGTCCGTAGTCAGCCCACTGATGCCGCTAGCTCCCAACTAGAGCACAGCTCCGCTACAAAGCCAGTAGCTCCCTGCTAGTGCCCGAACCTCGGGAAAAGCTAGAAACCCATCAGAAACGACTAAAACGCTCTGGAACTCTCGGAATTGGTAATTGAAAAGTGAAGCCTCGCGCCTCTATTTATAGACGACGATCGGACGATCCGATCCACTTCGGAAGATCCGATCCTGTGCACTTCGGACGATCCGATCCACTTCGGACGTTCCGAACTCTGCATGTCTTCCACGTGTCCAGCCACCTGTCTTCGGACGATCCGAACCTCTTCGGACGATCCGAACCCTGACACAGTCTACTGTTGACAAGACTCGGTCTGACACCGAACCGAACGGTCCATCCGAACCCACTTCGGACGATCCGAACCTCTTCGGACGGTCCGATCCTGGTTCGTTCCTTCCGAACTCGCAGAATATAATTAATCCAATAATTACTCAATTTAGGCATCGGGATACTACAATAACTGTTCGGTTCTGACGTTATCTGTGAATTCAGATTCGAACCATCCTGTATAAACAATTCAGTTAATAACATAAAATAAAGAAAAAATACCTACCTGGTATTCAGCTCTGACTATCAATATCAAAATCTGTAACCAATTCTGAAACATTCTGATATCATAACATAATCAGTCCCATATAACACAAAATCAAATATCTGTTATTCTGACTGATGCTTTGTTCTGATTATTACAAACAACTTTGAACATTCTGATCACATGTCTAACTATTTACACTAATCGGTATCAAACACTGATTCACAATAACAGGAATATTACATCAGATTCAGAATAGCAAAACCTAGACAGATCTAGTACTCATAAAACAACGATTGCGGCAACACTGATGATTCTGACTACTGATCAATCTTCACAGTGCCTAAATCATCTGTCATATCTCATCTGCAAATAGAATATGCTCTCAACAATATCAGATGTCTCAAATACTGATTTAGAGCAAGTGCAATACGTAAGCAGATATAATATAATAAGGAGATCAGAGAATAAGAAAATCTGTAAAACTCAGCGATTCTGACTTTCTGACATTTCTGCTAATTCTGATATATCTGTTACCTGTGTCGGTTACAGTCACTGATTTCTGTCTCAACTGTACAAATAAATCGATATACAAACTGCAGATATCACATATTCTGAATACAATCTGTTTCAACCAAAATACATATCTGAACAATTTCTGTATACAAGAATCATAATTCTCAGAATATTTAGTATGATCTTTCAAATATTCCTTCAATTCATTTTGTATCATTCTGTATAGTCAATACCATTATGTACTAAATCTACTATACAAACAATGCCAGATCTCAATTCAATTCTGAACTCTATCTTTCTGATATAACACAATCCTGAAATCTGATCTAGGGAAACATCAGCCAACTTGTATAATATTGACCAATCTGTCAATACTAAACTCGATTTCAGTGGATCTACTGAATACATAAGGATGCAATCTGCTCCTTTCTGTACTAATCGAGTCATATACAATACATATATCAAAGGAATTCTAAATCTAGAATCCTTATCGTGGTATCTCCACTGATCATTCCTTTCTGGTCTTACTCTTACCATTTTTAGAAAAATTCTACAATATGTCTGTACTTGTGCAGCATATACATATCAATAATGCGTTCAAATCAGAAAACACAAGTACATCATAATCTAACTCGATCTCATTCTTATCTTACTGTAGTATATAATATGTCACAGAAATCTCTGATATCAACATTTCCTCAACAAGCTAGGAAATCAATACTACAGTACCACTAGACCCAACAGATACAGCATATCTCCATACAACTCAGTCAAAGATATTCTTAACAAATGCATTCGTATATATCAATACATATGCAATAAAATCATAAATAATAGTACCTGTTGTGGCTTCTGGTTCTGTTTCTCAATTAAACGATGTTCCCTACGATCTTCGGGACCATCTCTGGGGACAAACTTTAGCAAAATGCCCCAGCTGTTTACAGATATTGCATCTACCAAGCACTCCTTGGCATTGTTCTGCTGAATGTCTCCCTCCGCAAGTCCTACAATAAACATCAATATGGCTTGTACTCGAACCACTTGAGCTAGAGGAGCCACTTCCCAACTTCTTGAATGGCTTCTTACGAGTTTTCAGCAACTCTTGTTTCCCACTCGTACTGCCACGCTCATATCGAAGAGGGGATTGCTGTGTCTGGGGTGGCTTCACACACAACCTTGTCAATTGTCTAATCAGACTCGCCTCCGCTCTCTTCGCTCTACTCAGGATGTCAGCAAAATGGTAAGGTCGTTGCAAATTCATGAAGGCAACTACCTCGGAATTCAACCCTCTGATAAATTGATTTACTATAGCTTCATCATTTCCAGCTAAATGAGGAGCAAAACGCATTAGAGTCGAGAATTTAGCAATATATGTGTCAATATTTAGCTGCCCTTGGCTCAAATTCTCAAACTCTAATTTCTTGTCCTCTCGGTACGAAGCTGAGAAAAATCTTCGATAGAATTCAGTTCTGAATATTTCCCACGACATCATTGTACCTCTCTGTGCCCACATTCTTGTACTGGTAATCCACCAACTCCTGGCGGCTTCTCGTAACTGGTAAGGCACCATTTTAACCCTCTGTTCATCTGTACAGTCAAGTAAATCGAACAAAATTTCTATATCATCAAACCAGTTCTGACAATCTTCAGATGTCTCGGTACCATTCAGAATCGGCGGCTGTAATAATTCAAATTCTTTCATGTTTTCTTCTAGCTGAGCTTCTGATGCATCTAGCTGTTCAGACGAAGTACTACCCCTTTCTGGAAATCTCCGAGGCGGTATATCTGAATGTCAAACAAATCAATACACAATCTGTATAATCTGTCTCAGCCCTCCTCTGATCATATACCTCTGATCCAGACTCGGTTCTGATTCAGGCTTATTAATTACATGCTGCAATCAACTCAGATAACAAACAGCATGTAATAGGGAAAGCAATAAATCATGCTAGCACACACAATGTAGTCAACATTGAAATAAATCTCATGCTAGCAATCACATGCAAGGGAGAAAGTTCAATCTACCCCGCTCATTCTCTTCTATCTCAATCTAACTCAGTCTAAAGGATCTATCAGTTCTGACTATCTCAATCTAAAGGAATTATCGCTAAAGGATCTATCGCTCTGATACCACCTGTTGTGGGGACCCGGACGCTAATCATCTTCTTAATCATCGTTGGGATTTAATTATCAGTTCTGATAAAGAGGGTCTAAAAATTTTTCTTTTTAAAATAAAGTGCGGAAGGTAATGGCATCTACATGATATACATATCTGTATAAAACTACATTTCAGTATAAAGATACAATAATGTACAACAGTCTTTTTAATTAATCTAAAGTTCAACTACTAAAGTTCAAGTAGTAAAATCCAATCTACTGTAAGTCCGGAATCGCCACACTAAACTCGTCTTCTCTCGTCATCTTCTCGACCCTGATCCAGCCCCACCTGTTGTCATGCACACATACAAAACACGACAACAGCCGGATAACTCCGGTGAGAATAAATCCCAGTATAACACATGGTAAGCATGTATGTAAACAAGCTAATTCATAAAACATGACGTCATGTATAAACACAATATATTTCATAATCTATGAAATTAAGCATGTAGCTCAATTCAGATAAACATGCATGTAAACAATCTAAATCATAAAACATGCTAGCACAACTAAAAGCAATAACGATGGGTCCCATGATCTAGGAGCCACATCCATTTAAGCATAAAGTCCTAATCAAATCAAGTCTAGACTTGACTCGATCTATAACTCTAGGGATCCCGGGGTGAATAAGACGATCTATCACCTACTCTCCAATCGGGGTGACGGTACGTCTTATTCCTAGACTTCGGCCTGATCTGTATCCGCATCTACAATAGGGGCGGTGATCTTCCCCTAAGCTGTGATATCGCCGAACGTCTAGAAGTCTGCCTGATCTCCAGACTGTCCTATCTTAATGCATGAATACAAAATCTGTAAACAAGCATAATCATCTTAATGCGATGTAACATGATCTGTAAACAAAGCATAATCATCTCAACATAATTTGCATACCAGATCTATAAACAAATCTAATCATGTCAAGATATATCATAATCATCTCAAAATAAAACAATGAACGAGTATGTGATTTTATTGGGCAACTCAAGTGGTGATCTCAATTGAGTTGTTTCTTCCCGAATATCACATGAATTATACCTTTGTCGTCCCCGTCTGAGGAAGACGAAGTCTTGAAGTCCAGTCTGTCCATATCCGATCTGAAATGACAATATAAATACACTGTATCAATGTGTAACTCAATCCACAATCTGTTCTGATCAATACTCAATTTAGTATACAATCTGATCAATGTCTGAACAATGATACAATCTGGGTCATATCAATAATATCACAATCTAATCGAAATCATATCTGAATCTGATCAATCTTTTTCCTGCATATGAATATCTAACAAATACATCTTCAGAGATGCTGCAATACAAAACACAGAAATACGGTATTCTTTCTTCGATCTGACTTCACATATCTACTGAATAATCTATCCAGACATACAAGAATAATCATCTCTCTATTCTTCAATCAAGAACAACACAAATCTAGTGTTTAATCTCAATCAATATCTTCTGAAAATCATAACAATTGTATAACCAATCTATTCTTCAATTTGTCTTCGATTATACAATGATCACTACAGCAGAAACACCATATCTGAATCATATTCAGTTCTGACAACATCCTAATTTCAAAACATCGCAAAACGTAACGAAACTTACGTCCTTATGTAGCTCGTGTCGAGAGGAACACGCTGCTGCGTTCAGATTCGAATTCTGATAGACAGATTCTTCGTAACTTAAATTCTAAGCTCAAGAATATCAAGTTCCTCCCTAATCCCTCGGTTGCCTTCTGAAGAATGAAAGAGAATTCGTTTGACACCTATATATATACTACATGCATAATTGAAAACGTGGCATCGTTTTTGCGCGGCACGTCGCACCGCGGGTGCGGTCATATATGCACCGCGGGTGCGCTCCATGCAATGTCGACTTTATCCAGATTTCCCGAAGCTTGACCGCGGGTGCGCTGCCTACAAGACCGCGGGTGCGGTGTCCTCAGCGCGGGTGCGCTCCATCTAATACCGCAGGTGCGGTGTGGCTACGGGCTTTGCACTACATTTTCTGCACACACACACCGCGGGGGGGGGGGGGGGGGGGGGGGTGTGGTCGTGCTAGCACTGCGGGTGCGGTTGTGCAAACTTCTAAATTCTAGTTTTCTGATCATGCCACACCTGGTTTCTCAAGTCTTTCCTTCCCTCATTGCATGTCATGCATTTTCATATCTTCCGAGTCTCCCGTTAATGACGATTAATAATCTTGGTTCAACAATCCTATAATTCCCGGGCGTTACATAGATTCTCTAAGATGGCACATTTTATAGATTGTCATAAAACCGATGATACTTCAAACATTGGGGATTTGTTCTTTAGAGAAGTCGTTAGGTTGCATGGCATGCCTAGGACTATTGTTTCTCGTCGCGATGTTAAATTCTTGAGTTACTTTTGGAAGACTTTATGGGCTAAACTTGGCAGAAAATTGTTGTTTTCTACTACTTGTCATCCTCAAACGGATCGGCAAACTGAAGTTGTTAGTAGGACTTTGGGAACACTTTTGCGTGCTATTCTTAAAAAGAACTTGGATTGAAATTTCTATGGACTTTATTTTGGGGTTGCCTAGGACTAAGAAGGGGACGGATTCTATTTTTGTTGTTGTGGATAGATTCTCTAAGATGGCACATTTTATAGCTTGTCATAAAACCGATGACGCTTCAAACATTGCGGATTTGTTCTTTAGAGAAGTCGTTAGGTTGCATGGCATGACTAGGAATATTGTTTCTGGTCGCTATGTTAAATTCTTGAGTTACTTTTGGAATAATATATGGGCTAAACTTGGCACAAAATTGTTGTTTTCTACTACTTGTCTTCCTCAAACGGATGGACAAACTGAAGTTGTCAATAAAACTTTGGAAACACTTTTGCGTGCTATTTTTAAAAAGAACTTGGATTGAAATTTCTATGAACTTTATTTTGGGGTTGACTAGGACTAAGAAGGAGGGAGATTCTATTTTCGATGTTGTGGATAGATTCTCTAAGATGGCACATTTTATAGCTTGTCATAAAACCGATGATGCTTCAAACATTGCGAATTTGTTCATTAGAGAGGTCGTTAGGTTGCTTGGCATGCCTAGGACTACTGTTTCTGGTCGCGATTTTATATTCTTGAGTTACTTTTGGAAGACTTTATGGGCTAAACTTGGCACAAAATTGTTGTTTTCTACTACTTGTCATCCTCAAACGGATGGACAAACTGAAGTTGTCAATAGAACTTTGGGAACACTTTTGCGTGCTATTCTTAAAAAGAATTTGGATTGACATTTCTATGGACTTTATTTTTGGGTTGCCTAGGACTAAGAAGGGGAGGGATTCTATTTTCGTTGTTGTGGATAGATTCTCTAAGATGGCACATTTTATAGCTTGTCATAAAACCGATGACGCTTCAAACATTGCAGATTTGTTCTTTAGAGAAGTCCCTAGGTGGCATGGCATGCCTAGGACTATTGTTTCTGGTCGCGATGTTAAATTCTTGAGTTACTTTTGGAATACTTTATGGGCTAAACTTGGCACAAAATTGTTGTTTTCTACTACTTGTCATCCTCAAACGGATGGACAAACTGAAGTTGTCAATAGAACTTTGGGAACACCTTTGCGTGCTATTCTTAAAAAGAACTTGGATTGACATTTCTATGGACTTTATTTTGGGGTCGCCTAGGACTAAGAAGGGGATAGATTCTATTTTTGTTGTTGGGGATAGATTCTCTAAGATGGCACATTTTATAGCTTGTCATAAAACCGATGATGCTTCAAACATTGCAGATTTGTTCTTTAGAGAAGTCGCTAGGTTGCATGGCATGCCTAGGACTATTGTTTCTGGTCGCGATGTTAAATTCTTGAGTTACTTTTGGAATACTTTATGGTATAAACTTGGTACAAAATTGTTGTTTTCTACTACTTGTCATCCTCAAACGGATGGACAAACTGAAGTTGTAAATAGTACTTTGGGAACACTTTTGCATGCTATTCTTAAAAAGAACTTGGATTCACATTTTTATGGACTTTATTTTGGGGTTGCATAGGACTAAGAAGGGGAGGGATTCTATTTTTGTTGTTGTGGATAGATTCTCTAAGATGCCACATTTTATAGCTTGTCATAAAACCGATGATGCTTCAAACATGGCGGATTTGTTCTTTAGATAAGTCGCTAGGTTGCATGGCATGCCTAGGACTATTGTTTCTGGTCGCGATGTTAAATTCTTGAGTTACTTTTGGAATACTTTATGGGCTAAACTTGGCACAAAATTGTTGTTTTCTACTACTTGTCATCCTCAAACGGATGGACAAACTGAAGTTGTCAATAGAACTTTGGGAACCCTTTTGCGTGCTATTCTTAAAAAGAACTTGGATTTGAATTTCTATGGACTTTATTTTAAGGTTGCCTAGGACTAAAAAGGGGAGGGATTCTATTTTTGTTGTTGTGGATAGATTCTCTTAGATGGCACATTTTATAGCTTGTCATAAAACCGATGATGCTTCAAACATTGCGGATTTGTTCTTTAGAGGAAGTCGTTAGGTTGCATGGCAAGACTAGGAATATTGTTTCTGGTCGCGATGTTAAATTCTTGAGTTACTTTTGGAATACTTTATGGGCTAAACTTGGTACAAAATTGTTGTTTTCTACTACTTGTCATCCTCAAACGGATGGACAAACTGAAGTTGTCAATAGAACTTTGAGAATACTTTTGCGTGCTATTCTTAAAAAGAACTTGGATTGACATTTTATGGATTTATTTTGGGGTTGCCTGGGATTAAGAAGGGGAGGGATTCTATTTTTGTTGTTGTGGGTAAATTTTCTAAGATGGCACATTTTATAGCTTGTCATAAAACCGATGATGCTTCAAACATGGCGGATTTGTTCTTTAGAGAAGTCCCTACGTGGCATGGCATGCCTAGGACTATTGTTTCTGGTCGCGATGTTAAATTCTTGAGTTACTTTTGGAATACTTTATGGGCTAAACTTGGTACAAAATTGTTGTTTTCTACTACTTGTCATCCTCAAACGGATGGACAAACTGAAGTTGTCAATAGAACTTTGGGAACACCTTTGCGTGCTATTCTTAAAAAGAACTTGGATAGACATTTCTATGGACTTTATTTTGGGGTCGCCTAGGACTAAGAAGGGGATAGATTCTATTTTTGTTGTTGCGGATAGATTCTCTAAGATGGCACATTTTATAGCTTGTCATAAAACCGATGATGCTTCAAACAATGCAGATTTGTTCTTTAGAGAAGTCGCTAGGTTGCATGGCATGCCTAGGATTATTGTTTCTGGTCGCGATGTTAAATTCTTGAGTTACTTTTGGAAGACTTTATTGGCTAAACTTGTCACAAAATTGTTGTTTTCTACTACTTGTCATCCTCAAACGGATGGGCAAATTGAAGTTGTTAATAGGACTTTGGGAACACTTTTGCGTGCTATTCTTAAATAGAACTTGGATTGACATTTCTATGGACTTTATTTTGGGGTTGCCCAGGGCTAAGAAGGGGATTGATTCTATTTTTGTTGTTGGGGATAGATTCTCTAAGATGGCACATTTTATAGCTTGTCATAAAACCGATGATACTTCAAACATTGCGGATTTGTTCTTTAGAGAAGTCGTTAGGTTGCATGGCATGCCTAGGACTATTGTTTCTGGTCGCGATGTTAAATTCTTGAGTTACTTTTGGATGACTTTATGGGCTAAACTTAGCAGAAAATTGTTGTTTTCTACTACTTGTCATCCTCAAACGGATCGGCAAATTGAAGTTGTTAATAGGACTTTGGGAACACTTTTGCGTGCTATTCTTAAAAAGAACTTGGATTGAAATTTCTATGGACTTTATTTTGGGGTTGCCTAGGACTAAGAAGGGGACGGATTCTATTTTTGTTGTTGTGGATAGATTCTCTAAGATGGCACATTTTATAGCTTGTCATAAAACCGATGACGCTTCGAACATTGCGGATTTGTTCTTTAGAGAAGTCGTTAGGTTGCATGGAATTACTAGGAATATTGTTTCTGGTCGCGATGTTAAATTCTTGAGTTACTTTTGGAATACTTTATGGGCGAAACTTGGCACAAAATTGTTGTTTTCTACTACTTGTCTTCCTCAAACGGATGGACAAAGTGAAGTTGTCAATAAAACTTTGGAAACACTTTTGCGTGCTATTTTTAAAAAGAACTTGGATTGAAATTTCTATGGACTTTATTTTGGGGTTGACTAGGACTAAGAAGGAGGGAGATTCTATTTTTGTTGTTGTGGGTACATTTTCTAAGATGGCACATTTTATAGCTTGTCATAAAACCGATGATGCTTCAAACATGGGGGATTTGTTCTTTAGAGAAGTCCCTAGGTGGCATGGCATGCCTAGGACTATTGTTTCTGGTCGCGATGTTAAATTCTTGAGTTACTTTTGGAATACTTTATGGGCTAAACTTGGCACAAAATTGTTGTTTTCTACTACTTGTCATCCTCAAACGGATGGACAAACTGAAGTTGTCAATAGAACTTTGGGAACACCTTTGCGTGCTATTCTTAAAAAGAACTTGGATTGACATTTCTATGGACTTTATTTTGGGGTCGCCTAGGACTACGAAGGGGATAGATTCTATTTTTGTTGTTGGGGATAGATTCTCTAAGATGGCACATTTTATAGCTTGTCATAAAACCGATGATGCTTCAAACATTGCAGATTTGTTCTTTAGAGAAGTCGCTAGGTTGCATGGCATGCCTAGGATTATAGTTTCTGGTCGCGATGTTAAATTCTTGAGTTACTTTTGGAATACTTTATGGGATAAACTTGGTACAAAATTGTTGTTTTCTACTACTTGTCATCCTCAAACGGATGGACAAACTGAAGTTGTAAATAGTACTTTGGGAACACTTTTGCATGCTATTCTTAAAAAGAACTTGGATTCACATTTCTATGGACTTTATTTTGGGGTTGCATAGGACTAAGAAGGGGAGGGATTCTATTTTTGTTGTTGTGGATAGATTCTCTAAGATGCCACATTTTATAGCTTGTCATAAAACCGATGATGCATTCAAACATGGCGGATTTGTTCTTTAGATAAGTCGCTAGGTTGCATGGCATGCCTAGGACTATTGTTTCTGGTCGCGATGTTAAATTCTTGAGTTACTTTTGGAATACTTTATGGGCTAAACTTGGCACAAAATTGTTGTTTTCTACTACTTGTCATCCTCAAACGGATGGACAAACTGAAGTTGTCAATAGAACTTTGGGAACCCTTTTGCGTGCTATTCTTAAAAAGAACTTGGATTGAATTTCTATGGACTTTATTTTAAGGGTTGCCTAGGACTAAAAAGGGGAGGGATTCTATTTTTGTTGTTGTGGATAGATTCTCTTAGATGGCACATTTTATAGCTTGTCATAAAACCGATGATGCTTCAAACATTGCGGATTTGTTCTTTAGAGGAAGTCGTTAGGTTGCATGGCAAGACTAGGAATATTGTTTCTGGTCGCGATGTTAAATTCTTGAGTTACTTTTGGAATACTTTATGGGCTAAACTTGGTACAAAATTGTTGTTTTCTACTACTTGTCATCCTCAAACGGATGGACAAACTGAAGTTGTCAATAGAACTTTGGAGAATACTTTTGCGTGCTATTCTTAAAAAGAACTTGGATTGACATTTTATGGATTTATTTTGGGGTTGCCTGGGATTAAGAAGGGGAGGGATTCTATTTTTGTTGTTGTGGGTAAATTTTCTAAGATGGCACATTTTATAGCTTGTCATAAAACCGATGATGCTTCAAACATGGCGGATTTGTTCTTTAGAGAAGTCCCTAGGTTGCATGGCATGCCTAGGACTATTGTTTCTGGTCGCGATGTTAAATTCTTGAGTTACTTTTGGAATACTTTATGGGCTAAACTTGGTACAAAATTGTTGTTTTCTACTACTTGTCATCCTCAAACGGATGGACAAACTGAAGTTGTCAATAGAACTTTGGGAACACCTTTGCGTGCTATTCTTAAAAAGAACTTGGATTGACATTTCTATGGACTTTATTTTGGGGTCGCCTAGGACTAAGAAGGGGATAGATTCTATTTTTGTTGTTGCGGATAGATTCTCTAAGATGGCACATTTTATAGCTTGTCATAAAACCGATGATGCTTCAAACAATGCAGATTTGTTCTTTAGAGAAGTCGCTAGGTTGCATGGCATGCCTAGGATTATTGTTTCTGGTCGCGATGTTAAATTCTTGAGTTACTTTTGGAAGACTTTATTGGCTAAACTTGTCACAAAATTGTTGTTTTCTACTACTTGTCATCCTCAAACGGATGGGCAAATTGAAGTTGTTAATAGGACTTTGGGAACACTTTTGCGTGCTATTCTTAAATAGAACTTGGATTGACATTTCTATGGACTTTATTTTGGGGTTGCCCAGGGCTAAGAAGGGGATTGATTCTATTTTTGTTGTTGGGGATAGATTCTCTAAGATGGCACATTTTATAGCTTGTCATAAAACAGATGATACTTCAAACATTGCGGATTTGTTCTTTAGAGAAGTCGTTAGGTTGCATGGCATGCCTAGGACTATTGTTTCTGGTCGCGATGTTAAATTCTTGAGTTACTTTTGGATGACTTTATGGGCTAAACTTAGCAGAAAATTGTTGTTTTCTACTACTTGTCATCCTCAAACGGATCGGCAAATTGAAGTTGTTAATAGGACTTTGGGAACACTTTTGCGTGCTATTCTTAAAAAGAACTTGGATTGAAATTTCTATGGACTTTATTTTGGGGTTGCCTAGGACTAAGAAGGGGACGGATTCTATTTTTGTTGTTGTGGATAGATTCTCTAAGATGGCACATTTTATAGCTTGTCATAAAACCGATGACGCTTCGAAACATTGCGGATTTGTTCTTTAGAGAAGTCGTTAGGTTGCATGGCATTACTAGGAATATTGTTTCTGGTCGCGATGTTAAATTCTTGAGTTACTTTTGGAATACTTTATGGGCGAAACTTGGCACAAAATTGTTGTTTTCTACTACTTGTCATCCTCAAACGGATGGACAAAGTGAAGTTGTCAATAGAAACTTTGGAAACACTTTTGCGTGCTATTCTTAAAAAGAACTTGGATTGAAATTTCTATGGACTTTATTTTGGGGTTGACTAGGACTAAGAAGGGAGGGAGATTCTATTTTTGTTGTTGTGGGTACATTTTCTAAGATGGCACATTTTATAGCTTGTCATAAAACCGATGATGCTTCAAACATGGCGGATTTGTTCTTTAGAGAAGTCCCTAGGTTGCATGGCATGCCTAGGACTATTGTTTCTGGTCGCGATGTTAAATTCTTGAGTTACTTTGGAATACTTTATGGGCTAAACTTGGCACAAAATTGTTGTTTTCTACTACTTGTCATCCTCAAACGGATGGACAAACTGAAGTTGTCAATAGAACTTTGGGAACACCTTTGCGTGCTATTCTTAAAAAGAACTTGGATTGACATTTCTATGGACTTTATTTTGGGGTCGCCTAGGACTAAGAAGGGGATAGATTCTATTTTGTTGTTGGGGATAGATTCTCTAAGATGGCACATTTTATAGCTTGTCATAAAACCGATGATGCTTCAAACATTGCAGATTTGTTCTTTAGAGAAGTCGCTAGGTTGCATGGCATGCCTAGGATTATTGTTTCTGGTCGCGATGTTAAATTCTTGAGTTACTTTTGGAATACTTTATGGGCTAAACTTGGCACAAAATTGTTGTTTTCTACTACTTGTCATCCTCAAACGGATGGACAAACTGAAGTTGTAAATAGACTTTGGGAACACTTTTGCGTGCTATTCTTAAAAAGAACTTGGATTGACATTTCTATGGACTTTATTTTGGGGTTGCCTAGGACTAAGAAGGGGAGGGATTCTATTTTTGTTGTTGTGGATAGATTCTCTAAGATGCCACATTTTATAGCTTGTCATAAAACCGATGATGCTTCAAACATGGCGGATTTGTTCTTTAGAGAAGTCGCTAGGTTGCATGGCATGCCTAGGACTATTGTTTCTGGTCGCGATGTTAAATTCTTGAGTTACTTTTGGAATACTTTATGGGCTAAACTTGGCACAAAATTGTTGTTTTCTACTACTTGTCATCCTCAAACGGATGGACAAACTGAAGTTGTCAATAGAACTTTGGGAACACTTTTGCGTGCTATTCTTAAAAAGAACTTGGATTGACATTTCTATGGACTTTATTTTGGGGTTGCCTAGGACTAAGAAGGGGAGGGATTCTATTTTTGTTGTTGTGGATAGATTCTCTAAGATGGCACATTTTATAGCTTGTCATAAAACCGATGATGCTTCAAACATTGCGGATTTGTTCTTTAGAGAAGTCGCTAGGTTGCATGGCATGCCTAGGAATATTGTTTCTGGTCGCGATGTTAAATTCTTGAGTTACTTTTGGAATACTTTATGGGCTAAACTTGGCACAAAATTGTTGTTTTCTACTACTTGTCATCCTCAAACGGATGGACAAACTGAAGTTGTCAATAGAACTTTGGGAACACTTTGCGTGCTATTCTTAAAAAGAACTTGGATTGACATTTCTATGGACTTTATTTTGGGGTTGCCTAGGACTAAGAAGGGGAGGGATTCTATTTTTGTTGTTGTGGATAGATTCTCTAAGATGGCACATTTTATAGCTTGTCATAAAACCGATGATGCTTCAAACATGGCGGATTTGTTCTTTAGAGAAGTCGCTAGGTTGCATGGCATGCCTAGGAATATTGTTTCTGGTCGCGATGTTAAATTCTTGAGTTACTTTTGGAATACTTTATGGGCTAAACTTGGTACAAAATTGTTGTTTTCTACTACTTGTCATCCTCAAACGGATGGACAAACTGAAGTTGTAAATAGAACTTTGGGAACACTTTTGCGTGCTATTCTTAAAAAGAACTTGGATTGACATTTCTATGGACTTTATTTTGGGGTTGCCTAGGACTAAGAAGGGGAGGGATTCTATTTTGTTGTTGTGGATAGATTCTCTAAGATGGCACATTTTATAGCTTGTCATAAAACCGATGATGCTTCAAACATGGCGGATTTGTTCTTTAGAGAAGTCGCTAGGTTGCATGGCATGCCTAGGACTATTGTTTCTGGTCGCGATGTTAAATTCTTGAGTTACTTTTGGAATACTTTATGGGCTAAACTTGGCACAAAATTGTTGTTTTCTACTACTTGTCATCCTCAAACGGATGGACAAACTGAAGTTGTCAATAGAACTTTGGGAACACTTTTGCGTGCTATTCTTAAAAAGAACTTGGATTGACATTTCTATGGACTTTATTTTGGGGTTGCCTAGGACTAAGAAGGGGAGGGATTCTATTTTTGTTGTTGGGATAGATTCTCTAAGATGGCACATTTTATAGCTTGTCATAAAACCGATGATGCTTCAAACATTGCGGATTTGTTCTTTAGAGAAGTCGTTAGGTTGCATGGCATGCCTAGGACTATTGTTTCTGGTCGCGATGTTAAATTCTTGAGTTACTTTGGAATACTTTATGGGCTAAACTTGGCACAAAATTGTTGTTTTCTACTACTTGTCATCCTCAAACGGATGGACAAACTGAAGTTGTCAATAGAACTTTGGGAACACTTTTGCGTGCTATTCTTAAAAAGAACTTGGATTGACATTTCTATGGACTTTATTTTGGGGTTGCCTAGGACTAAGAAGGGGAGGGATTCTATTTTTGTTGTTGTGGTAGATTTCTAAGATGGCACATTTTATAGCTTGTCATAAAACCGATGATGCTTCAAACATGGCGGATTTGTTCTTTAGAGAAGTCGCTAGGTTGCATGGCATGCCTAGGACTATTGTTTCTGGTCGCGATGTTAAATTCTTGAGTTACTTTTGGAATACTTTATGGGCTAAACTTGGCACAAAATTGTTGTTTTCTACTACTTGTCATCCTCAAACGGATGGACAAACTGAAGTTGTCAATAGAACTTTGGGAACACTTTTGCGTGCTATTCTTAAAAAGAACTTGGATTGAAATTTCTATGGACTTTATTTTGGGGTTGCCTAGGACTAAGAAGGGGAGGGATTCTATTTTTGTTGTTGTGGATAGATTCTCTAAGATGGCACATTTTATAGCTTGTCATAAAACCGATGATGCTTCAAACATTGCGGATTTGTTCTTTAGAGGAAGTCGTTAGGTTGCATGGCATGACTAGGAATATTGTTTCTGGTCGCGATGTTAAATTCTTGAGTTACTTTTGGAATACTTTATGGGCTAAACTTGGTACAAAATTGTTGTTTTCTACTACTTGTCATCCTCAAACGGATGGACAAACTGAAGTTGTCAATAGAACTTTGGGAACACTTTTGCGTGCTATTCTTAAAAAGAACTTGGATTGACATTTCTATGGACTTTATTTTGGGGTTGCCTAGGACTAAGAAGGGGAGGGATTCTATTTTTGTTGTTGTGGGATAGATTCTCTAAGATGGCACATTTTATAGCTTGTCATAAAACCGATGATGCTTCAAACATGGCGGATTTGTTCTTTAGAGAAGTCGCTAGGTTGCATGGCATGCCTAGGACTATTGTTTCTGGTCGCGATGTTAAATTCTTGAGTTACTTTTGGAATACTTTATGGGCTAAACTTGGCACAAAATTGTTGTTTTCTACTACTTGTCATTCCTCAAACGGATGGACAAACTGAAGTTGTCAATAGAACTTTGGGAACACTTTTGCGTGCTATTCTTAAAAAGAACTTGGATTGAAATTTCTATGGACTTTATTTTGGGGTTGCCTAGGACTAAGAAGGGGAGGGATTCTATTTTTGTTGTTGTGGATAGATTCTCTAAGATGGCACATTTTATAGCTTGTCATAAAACCGATGATGCTTCAAACATTGCGATTTGTTCTTTAGAGAAGTCGTTAGGTTGCATGGCATGCCTAGGACTATTGTTTCTGGTCGCGATGTTAAATTCTTGAGTTACTTTTGGAAGACTTTATGGGCTAAACTTGGCACAAAATTGTTGTTTTCTACTACTTGTCATCCTCAAACGGATGGACAAACTGAAGTTGTCAATAGAACTTTGGGAACACTTTGCGTGCTATTCTTAAAAAGAACTTGGATTGACATTTCTATGGACTTTATTTTGGGGTTGCCTAGGACTAAGAAGGGGAGGGATTCTATTTTCGTTGTTGTGGATAGATTCTCTAAGATGGCACATTTTATAGCTTGTCATAAAACCGATGACGCTTCAAACATTGCGGATTTGTTCTTTAGAGAAGTCGTTAGGTTGCATGGCATGACTAGGAATATTGTTTCTGGTCGCGATGTTAAATTCTTGAGTTACTTTGGAATACTTTATGGGCTAAACTTGGTACAAAATTGTTGTTTTCTACTACTTGTCATCCTCAAACGGATGGACAAACTGAAGTTGTAAATAGAACTTTGGGAACACTTTTGCGTGCTATTCTTAAAAAGAACTTGGATTCACATTTCTATGGACTTTATTTTGGGGTTACCTAGGACTAAGAAGCGGGAGGGATTATATTTTGTTGTTGTGGATAGATTCTCTAAAATGCCACATTTTATAGCTTGTCATAAAACCGATGATGCTTCAAACATGGCGGATTTGTTCTTTAGAGAAGTCGCTAGGTTGCATGGCATGCCTAGGACTATTGTTTTCTGGTCGCGATGTTAAATTCTTGAGTTACTTTTGGAATACTTATGGGCTAAACTTGGCACAAAATTGTTGTTTTCTACTACTTGTCATCCTCAAACGGATGGACAAACTGAAGTTGTCAATAGAACTTTGGGAACACTTTTGCGTGCTATTCTTAAAAAGAACTTGGATTGACATTTCTATGGACTTTATTTTGGGGTTGCCTAGGACTAAGAAGGGGAGGGATTCTATTTTGTTGTTGTGGATAGATTCTCTAAGATGGCACATTTTATAGCTTGTCATAAAACCGATGATGCTTCAAACATTGCGGATTTGTTCTTTAGAGAAGTCGCTAGGTTGCATGGCATGCCTAGGACTATTGTTTCTGGTCGCGATGTTAAATTCTGAGTTACTTTTGGAATACTTTATGGGCTAAACTTGGCACAAAATTGTTGTTTTCTACTACTTGTCATCCTCAAACGGATGGACAAACTGAAGTTGTCAATAGAACTTTGGGAACACCTTTGGCGTGCTATTCTTAAAAAGAACTTGGATTGACATTTCTATGGACTTTATTTTGGGGTTAGCCTAGGACTAAGAAGGGGAGGATTCTATTTTTGTTGTTGTGGATAGATCTCTAAGATGGCCACATTTATAGCTTGTCATAAACCGATGATGCTTCAAACATGGCTGATTTGTTCTTTAGAGAAGTCGCTAGGTTGCATGGCATGCCTAGGAATTATTGTTTCTGTTCGCGATGTTAAATTCTTGAGATTACTTTTGGAATACTTTATGGGCTAAACTTGGCACAAAATTGTTGTTTTCTACTACTTGTCATCCTCAAACGGATGGACAAACTGAATTGTAAATAGAACTTTGGGGAACACTTTTGCGTGCTATTCTTAAAAAGAACTTGGATTCACATTCTATGGACTTTATTTTGGGGTTGACCTAGGACTAAGAAGGGGGAGGTGATTCTATTTTTGTTGTTGTGGATAGATTCTCTAAAGATGCCACATTTTATAGCTTGTCATAAAACCAATGATGCTTCAAACATGGCGGATTTGTTCTTTAGAGAAGTCGCTAGGTTGCATGGCATGCCTAGGACTATTGTTTCTGGTCGCGATGTTAAATTCTTGAGTTACTTTTGGAATACTTTATGTGATAAAACTTGGCACAAAATTGTTGTTTTCTACTACTTGTCATCCTCAAACGGATGGACAAACTGAAGTGGTAACTAGGAACTTTGGGAACACTTTTGCGTGCTATTCTTAAAAAAGAAACTTGGATTGACATTTCTATGGACTTTATTTTGGGTTGCATAGACTAAGAAGGGGAGGGATTCTATTTTTGTTGTTGTGATAGATTCTCTAAGATGGCACATTTTATAGCTTGTCATAAAACCGATGATGCTTCAAACATTGCGGATTTGTTCTTTAGAGAGTCCGTAGGTTGCATGGCCATGACTAGGACATATGTTTCTTCTGGTCGCGATGTTAAAATTCTTGAGTTACTTTTGGAATACTTTATGGCAACTTGGCTACAAAATT